>NC_139602.1:12410001-12420001 GCF_946808225.1 Silurus aristotelis
ACACACTGCACAGAGCAACCTGGAGTCACTGGGTATACACACACACACACACACACACACACACACACACACTGCACAGAGCAACCTGGAGTCACTGGGTATACACACACACACACACACACACACACACACACACACACACTGCACAGAGCAACCTGGAGTCACTGGGTATACACACACACACACACACACACACACTGCACAGAGCAACCTGGAGTCACTGGGTATACACACACACACACACACACACACACACACACACACACACTGCACAGAGCAACCTGGAGTCACTGGGTATACACACACACACACACACACACACACACACACACTGCACAGAGCAACCTGGAGTCACTGGGTATACACACACACACACACACACACACTGCACAGAGCAACCTGGAGTCACTGGGTATACACACACACACACACACACACACACACACACTGCACAGAGCAACCTGGAGTCACTGGGTATACACACACTGCACAGAGCAACCTGGAGTCACTGGGTATACACACACACACACACACACACACACTGCACAGAGCAACCTGGAGTCACTGGGTATACACACACTGCACAGAGCAACCTGGAGTCACTGGGTATACACACACACACACACACACACACACACACACTGCACAGAGCAACCTGGAGTCACTGGGTATATACACACACACACACACACACACACACACACACACACACACACACACTGCACAGAGCAACCTGGGGTCACTGGGTACACACACACACACACACACACACACTGCACAGAGCAACCTGGAGTCACTGGGTATACACACACAAACACACACACACACACACACTGCACAGAGCAACCTGGAGTCACTGGGTATACACACACACACACACTGCACAGAGCAACCTGGAGTCACTGGGTATACACACACACACACTGCACAGAGCAACCTGGAGTCACTGGGTATACACACACACACTGCACAGAGCAACCTGGAGTCACTGGGTATACACACACACACTGCACAGAGCAACCTGGAGTCACTGGGTATACACACACACACTGCACAGAGCAACCTGGAATAACTGGGTATACACACACACACACGCACGCACGCACGCACACACACACACACACTGCACAGAGCAACCTGGAATTACTGGGTACACACACACACGCACACACACACACACACACACACTGCACAGAGCAACCTGGAGTCACTGGGTACACACACACACACACACTGCACAGAGCAACCTGGAGTCACTGGGTATACACACACACACACACACACACACACACACACACTGCACAGAGCAACCTGGAGTCACTGGGTACACACCCACCCACCCACACTAAGTAATGGATGCAGCATGACTTATATTTATATTTTATTTGGTGTGTGTGTGTGTGTGTGTGTGTGTGTGTGTGTGTGTGTGTGTGTGTGTGTGTGTAGAGAATTATGAGCGTCTTGAGGCTGATAAGAAGAAGCACGTGCAGAAGAAGAGGAGGTTTGAAGGCCCAACAATCCGGTATCACTCAGTACTGATGATGTCTGAGCCGCCACTCAAAGATGAGAACGTGGATGTGGAAGGGTACACACACACACACACAAACACACACACACCCCTACACACAACCACTTACACACGTACCGTAATTTCCGGACTATTAAGCGCACCTAAATATAAGTCGCACCCACCGATTTTTTTTATTTTATTTTTACATTAAAACGAATTAGCTTTACACAGGCTTTAATGAAAGACGGTGTCTGTTACACGACTTGTACCTAAACAGTAGCCTACCAAGAAATTCATTGTTCACTGTCTTCCTCGTTCCTTTCACAACAATTTCACTCGGGAGTTTATCTTTTGGCATCGTTGTGCGTTTAAAATTCAAATTTCCTGTAGACAGTGCGAGTGAGAGGCAGGTAAAACGTCAGAGGAACCTCATCCATATTTATGATGTGGTGCGGCCCGAATCGGTGGGAGCGCATCTGATTTAATATAAAGAGTTTCAGCGGTTCACCTGAACCCTTTCGGCAATTTCCTTAGTCTAATGTTATGGGGCTCAGTTTTTTTGGCGGCAGGAAGCTTGTGAACCCGAGAAAAATCCATAAATTAGCCGCTTTATTGTTTAAGCCGCAAGGTTCAAGGCGTGGGGAAAAAAGTAGCGACTTATAGTCCGGAAAATACGGTATGTGTTTGTGTGTGGGGGTGGTCTGTTTGTAATGTTTGCTGTGCTCCCTCAGGCTGGATCAGGACACGCCCCTCTCAGCATCGGTGACCTGTATGTCGGGGGCGGGGACGCTCTGCTCGCGAACTTTCATCACGTTCAGTGACGAGGAAGCATTCGAATCAGCTTTCCCTCAATGGGCTCGTGTCAGCCCTGAACTCCCTGTCCAGGAAGTGTGTCCTGTTACCCACAATCCCGCTCTTTACCGAGACCCGGTTACTGACATCCCGTACGCTGACGCACGAGCTTTCCGCATCATTCGCGAAGCTTACCGTAAATACGTAGCTGTACACGGCTTCCCTAATGAGGCGACTCACACACCTTCACACACACACTCTGAGTCAACAGGGGGCACCAAAAGCCTTCGTTTGAAGGGACTTACGGTGTAAACATACACACACACACACACACACACACACACACATGCAGAGTTTTTCAAACAGATTAAAGATGGTCATAGACACACCCTCACAATGGTCAAGTTTCATTTTTGGCCATCATGTTTCTCAGCAGCTGCTTGATCTTTTTACAAATGTCTTTGTGCCTTTTATTGTTTTATTTGGTAAATTATTGGATTCATTAATTTCCAACATTTGGTCATGAGGTTCACCACTCTGGGTGAGAGATTTTTATTTTTGTGCCTTTCCTATTATTCTTGAGTTTCTCCAGGGAATTATTTGAGTTCTCTGTTAATTTCTTATTTGAGCTATTCATTCTCCAGATTATGGCTCTATTAAAGTTGTTTATGTTAAGCTCCTTTACTTTAGACAGAAAGATCCTCATAACCTCATCCTGTATTGAGGGATTTGAAAAAGCTTTTTTCCCATCAGGTAAGATTGATTACAAAACTTGCATCTATCATCAAGATGGGAAAAAAGTACTAGATGTTACAACCCTTAAGTTAATTTTTTTTTTTTTTTTTTACAGATTGAGTCTGTTTAAAGGCAGTTCAGGAAATTATGCATTAGATAAAAGGGAATATAAAATATATTAGATAATGATAAAGCAAATATATTTAAATGGGCAAAAGGGAAGAACAAATTTTATTAAATGCAACCAGATGTAACAATTCTTCTTTCCGCTGCTCCCATTAGGGGATGCCACAGCGGATCATCCGTCTCCAGACCCCTCTGTCCTCTACATCTGCCTCTTTCACACCAACTACCTGCATGTCTTCCCTCACCACATCCATAAACCTCCTCCTTGGTCTTCCTCTTTTCCTCCTTCCTGGTGTCTCCATCCTCAGCATTCTCCTACTGATATACCCCATGTCCCTTCTCTGCACATGTCCAAACCATCTCAATCCCACCTCCCTCACCTTGTCTCCAAAACATCCTACATGCGCTGTCCCTCTAATAAACTCATTTCTAATCCTGTCCATCGTCGTCAACGAACATCTCAACATCTTCAGCTCTGCTACCTCCAGCTCCACCTTCTGTCTTTTACTCAATGCCACTGTCTCTAATCCATACAACATCTCAGGTCTCACCACAGTCCTATAAACTTTCCCTTTCATTCTCACAGATACTCTTCTATCACAAATCACTCCTGCTATCACTCTTCTCCACCCACTCCACCCTGCCTGCACTCTTTTCTTCACTTCTCTAACACACTCTCCATTACTCTGCACTGTTGACCCCAGGTACCTGAACTCCTCCACCTTCTCCATCTCTTCTCCCTGCAACCGCACCCCTCCACTGTCCTCCCTCTCATTCACACACATGTACTCTGTCTTACTCCTACTGACTTTCATTCCCCCTCTCTCCAGCTTGTCTGTGGTGATCTTCCTCGGCATAAAACCATACTGTTGCTTCTTCACTTCTTCTCTCAGCCTGGCTTCCACTACTCTTTCCCATAACTTCATGGTGTGACTGATCAACTTTATTCCCCTGTAGTTACTGCAGGTCTGCACATCTCCCTTATTCTTAAAGATTGAAACCAGCACACTCCTTCTCCATTCTCACCTTCCAAAATCCTTTTAAACAATCTTGTTAAAAATTCCACTGCATCTCTCCTAAAAATCTCCATGCTTCTACCAGTATGTCATCCGGTCACCCGATTTTCCACTCTTCATCCTCTTAATCGCTGCTCCCACTTCCTCCTTACTAATCCTATCCACTTCCTGTTTAACCATCTCCACACCATCCAACCTTCTCTCTCTCTCATTTTCCTTGTTCATCAGCTGCTCAAAATACTCCCTCCATCTTCTCAACACACTCTCCTCACTAGTCAACACATTTCCCTCTCCATCCTTTATTGCTCTAACTTACAGCCCATTCTTCCCAGCTCTGTTCCTCTGCCTGGCCAATCGCTACAAATCCTTTTCTCCTTCCTCAGTGTCCAACTTCTCCTACAGCTCCTCATGTAAACGGACAAATTATAAATAATACAAACAAAGTGGCAGATGTCTTTCAATAATTTTTTTATTGAATCTGTATCCATTATTGTCCAAAGCTTACCATCGAACAACCTATATATTTGTCCGATAAATAACTTGGAGCCAATTTTCAACTTGGGCACAGTCACAGAAACTGAAGTCTTACAGACAATAAAAACATTAAAAGTTTCCAGAACTAGAGACATATTTGGCATAGATATGTGTATGCTGAAAGAACTTAGTTACACATTATTTACACCAGTAACCAAAATTTTCAATTTCTCCTTTACTGAGGCAGTATTTCCAAGTGTGTGGAAGTCAGCTGCTGCTGTTCCAATTCTCAAAAATGGAGATCCATTGTCAGTGGACAATTACAGACCAATTAGCATTATATCTACAGTGTCAAAAGTTGCAGAGAAACTAATTTCACAACAAACAACACATTTAAATACCACTAAATTTTCTTTTCATCCAATGCAATTTGGTTTCAGAACTCAACACTACACAGAAACTGCTAATTGTTTTTTCATTGAAAATATCAAGCATTTATTGGATAAAGGTGGTGTGGTTGGAGCTGTGTTTCTCGATTTAAAAAAAGCTTTTGACACTGTAAACCATAAAATATTATTAACCAAACTAAGCAAATTCAATTTCTCCTAAGATGCAATAAAATGGATAGAATCATATCTATCGAATCGTTCACAGTCAGTTAGGATCAGTGATTACCACTCACCACCCCTTGTCATGTCCACAGGGGTTCCTCAAGGTTCTATTTTGGGGCCACTGCTATTTTCACTTTATATAAACGATCTCTCTTCAGTTTGTGCAGATGTCTATATTCAGATGTATGCAGATGACACAGTCATTTATACCCATGGTAAAAACACGAAACAAGTAGCTGAAAAACTTACACAGTCGATGGTCCAAGTTTCTGAATGGCTAAATCCATCCTGCTTAAAACTTAATGTAAATAAAACGGTTTCAATGTTTTTTTCTAAATCAAACATTGCAAATAATCAGGCAGATATTCATGTGACAGGGAAAATAAAAAGTGTGTCAGAATTCAAATACTTAGGTATCATAATTGACTCTAAACTAACTTTTAAATCACAGATAAAAAAAGGTCTGCAATCGAGTCAAATTTAATATTGCAAATTTTCGGTTCATAAGATCCAACCTGTCACTTCAGGCAGCTAAAATGTTCATGTATAGCATGGTTATGCCTCACATTACTTACTGTCTTACAACCTGGTCACAGGCAAATAAAACAACATTAAAATCTTTGGAGTCACTTTACAAACAGACAATCAAAATTGTGGATAAAAAACCATTACGATATCATCACTGTGCCATTTTACAAAAGCATAAGTTTTTAAGTTGGGAAAATGTCATTAAGTATTCAAACCTTTGTTATATAAAATCATCCATGGTCTGTCATCTCCGCCACTTAGTCAGTTTGTAAACATTAAAAATACCACACAGAGAGTAACACGAGGGTCGGTCCGAGGAGACTGTGTTGTTCCTTTGAGGAAAAGTGTATTTAGTCAGAGTGCCTTTTCAGGAGTGGAACTCTGTACCTCAGAACATTAGAGAAATCACCATATACACTTTGTTTAAAAAGCATTTAAAAAACTGGTTCTTACTACATCCCTACAGGTCAGGGGTTCAAGCCCCGGTATCGCCAAGCTGCCACTCTTGGGTCCTTGAGCAAGGCCCTTAACCCTCTATGCTCCAGGGGCGCCGTATCATGGCCGACCCTGCGCTCTGACCCCAGCTTCTAAGCAAGCTGGGATATGCGAAGAACAAATTTCACTGTGCTGTAAGGTATATGTGACAAATAAAGGCTATTCTATTCTATCAGATATGTCAGCATTAATAAGAATAGGTGTTTTTCCCTTAACCCAACTTGCTGTTTTATTGTAAACTTGTATATTGTATTTAGCAATAAGATTTGAAGAATGATCTGTTTTACTATTTTTATATATTTGTATTGTTCTCTGTAATTCTTTGTTTTTAGGTTGACAATTTTAAGATCTGTCCAGGGACAACGGATGAAAAATAGCCTTTTGGCTAATTCTGGTGCATTTACAGTAATGTTAATTAATGTACACTGTCCCTGTCAAATAAATAAATAAAAATATGCCTTTTCCTTGGCTTTCACCACATCCCTCTTCACCTGCTGCTGCATCTCCTTGTTCTCCTGCCTACTTTTCTCATCACTCTGTCGATCCCAATTCAGTTTCTCCAACCTCTTTCTCCTTCTGCTCTCCTGCACTTCCTCATTCCCCCACCACATCTCTTTGTCTTCCTTTCTATTTCCAGATGTTACACAAAGAACCTTTCTAGCTGCCTTCCCCATTACTTCTGCAGTAGTTGCTCAATCATCCATCACCTCTTCACCACCACCAAGCTCCTGTCTGACCTCTTCCCTGAACTTCATACTACAGTCTTCCTCTTTCAGTCCTCACTCTCCTTCTCTTCATCTCCACTTCCAAAACCATCCTACAGACCACCATCTGATGCTGTCTAGCTACACTGTCCCCTGCCAACAACTTACAGTCTCCAATCTCCTTCAGGTTGCATCTCCTACATAGAACATAGTCCAATTGTGTGCACCTTCCTCCACTCTTATACGTCACACTATGATCCTCCTTCTTAAAATAATTTTTTCCACTGCCATTTCCATCCTTTTAGCAAAATCTACCACCATCTGCCCTTCCACATTCCATCACCTGTTCATCACCTCTGTTCCTTTCACCTACATGCCCATTAAAGTATGCCCCAATCACAATCTTTCATTCCTAGGCTCATTTTCTACCACTTCATCTAATTCACTCCAGAATCTTTCCTTCTCCTCCATCTCACAACCCACTTGTGGAGCATAAACACTGATGACATTTATCATCACGCCTTCAACTTCCAGCTTCACGTTCATCAGCCTATCAGAAACTCTCGGGGGGGCTGGGGGCGTGGTTCGTCTAAAACATGTGACGATAAAACAATAATAAAACGGAGCAGGCCGTATTTCAGTGCTTTGGATCATGTGTTCTGGGGGAAATGGAAACGCGTTTCAGTGAATGCGCTTTGCTGCTCTTGATCCAGAAAGTAAGACGTTTTTAAATGCTGAGTTTATTATGAAGCCAATGATGGATTTAACAAATTGCACCATCGTGGAAACAGAATGCGTCGCTGCAAAGCAAAGATGTCTCCAGAATTAAGACGGAGGAAATTCAACAGAAGATGACGGTTATGAGAGTTCTCTCTGAACAACACAAAGTTCTGGAAGCTATGCGCAGTGTTTTTTCTGCGCTCCACCGCCATGTGTGAGAACTTCTTTCATTCATCCATTTTCTCCCGCTTGTCCGTAATTCGGGTCGCGGGAGCAAATGGAAAGCAGGCCCCTGCCTTCGACTGCTGCCCAATCCTGTGAGAACTTCTTCTCCGCACTAAAGAACGTTCTCAACTCGTGATTCTCAACTCGTGCATCTTGCATTTCAGAGGGACCTCACGAAAACATTTCACAACGAATGGAAGGAGTTTGTTTTTCAGAAGTGTAATTTCTTCTCCTCTCGTCGTCTGCAGCTCTTCTAAAGGTGAGATGCGCTTCTGCTTTAGTATCTACATTTGGTTATTATGATGGTGGTTAATTTGCGTGTGTTTTCGTGAGTCTTGCACTTTAGATTTATGATAAATTATGGTTTACAGTGAGTGACACGTTTAATATTTTATGTTTATTGAAGTATAATAATAAAAATAATAGTATGTAGAGATATAACCCCCCCCCCCCAGTTAAACATGAGGCCCCTCATTCTGTACGGTGTGGTGCAGACAATGCAGCGATCTGCTCCCAAATCAGAAGGAAAATAACTAATAAAACATGCAGAATTTTGCTTTATTGTAATACCAAGGAATTTTTTTTTTTATTTAAAATATTCTATTAGTTTTATTGTAAGCATATGCTTTTTTAAAATGTATTTATTTATTTGAACCATTGACAACAAGACATTATTTTGCGCATGCGTGGAAGAAATCGCGTGGGGTAAAGGCCAGATGGTATTTATATTTGCAGGTTTGACCAAACACTGAAATATTTCTGCACTTAACATAAATAAACTCAAAGTTTTGCGCTGTTGCTTTTCTCACACCCATGTCTCACTTCACCTAGTGCACTAGTGCACCTCACCTAGTGCACTTCACCTAGTAATAAAACTCTATTCACAAGCAGACAAAAGAAATGCATATTATAGGGGGGAAATAAAATAAAAATAAAAAACAACAAAAATTCATTCAAGAAACAACAAACAAACGAAAACCATGGATGATTTTGTGGATACTGCTGTGGGTTTCTTCTTCTTGTAAAAAAAAACTGATGTAACAATCACTTTGCAGCCTATTTGCCTTCCTTTATCTGCAATGTGTAAGTTTTCTGCTTTTATGCAAATTTTTGATGAGGTTTTCTATTCTACTGTTATTGAAATAAGCTAATATTCATTTTGCTTAGATTATATGTTCATATATGTTCATATATGTTCAATTGTATTGGTCTACTTATTCATGTTAGGTCCCCTGGTGGTCTAGTGGTTAGGCTGCGGCGCTCTCATCGCTGCGGCCCGGGTTCGATCCTCGTTCAGGGAACCGACCCCAGCCACTCTTAGTTTGCGTTAGGAAGGGCATGAAGCGTAAAAACGTGTGCCAAATCAAACTTGCTGATGATCCGCTGTGGCGACCCCTAATGGGAGAAGTTGAAAAAATTTTTGGTTTTATATATATACTTTAGAGCTGAATGTGTTACATAGGCCTTGAGAGCAGGATGTGTTGAGCTCATACATGGAAACCATTTGCTACATTGTATTATCTTTAATTCTATTATCTGCATACAATTATCTCAGTGCTTGTAATGCTGACTTCCACTAACTTCCATTTCATTGATTGCTCTTATTCAGCTTCTTCTCGCAGACATTCTGTGACAGCTCTTAGGAGCATTCTCCGTGGACAGTTTGCCCCATTTATTGAACATCTCTTAGACCCAACTGTTCTAGCCAACCCTTTCCTGCCTCCTCACATTGTGCAGCACACATTTACGCATGATATGGGCACACAGGCCTCATCTGACCTCCCTGTTGTTTGTCACTAGGAAACACAGACTGACAATGAAGATTCTGACGAACACACCTGAATCAACTATCACCTCTTCACCTTCCTGTTGGTCTCTTACTGATTATTCTCCAACTTCCTTCGTTCGGTCTCTTAGGGTTAGGGTTACCTCATTATTTACCCATTTCTTCTCCGGCGTCTGACCTTGATTGCTTTCCCATGTCTTCTTCAACTTCTTAGGCCTACAAGCTCTTTTTCCCCAATAAACATGCCTAATTCTGCCTCATCCATGGTTGTTTTATTT
>NC_139602.1:12425001-12430001 GCF_946808225.1 Silurus aristotelis
CCACGTTGTGCACTGGCCTACTCCAAGTCACTAAGCACTCACATCTCCTCCGCCGCCGGTGACAAGTGGCAGGAAAATTGCCCTTAAACGTGTGTTTTTTTTGTTTTACGGATGAGAACTGGACATTTGCCCACTCTCTCTTTCTCTTGCTAGCGAGAAGTGGACATTTGCCCACTCTCTCTTTCCCTTGTTAGCAACCCTTTCCCTTTTTGACCTTTTAAATGGAGGGTGTTTCCCCTTTTTTTTCATTTTAGCCAGTGACTTCTGATTTCATTCATTAATGCAGGACATTCGATTTCATTCATTAATGCAGGACATTTGCCTTTTCACAGATCCCCATGACGTCATTTTTAACGGTAAGTCTGTTGCAACGTTTCGGTTAATATAAACCTTCATCAGGCATAGACTTACCATTTTCTCTTCCTTTTTCCATTTTCCAAACTGGCTGCACATTTTTCCATGTTGGCTTTAATCCTTTTTCACGAGATGTTCTGTTCACCAGGTGATTGGGTCTTTGCTATTTAGCGCTTAGCCCATTAGCTTCCTTTCTCAGTTTTTTCTTCTTCTCTTTCCTTCCATTCTCTTTTCCTTTTTCCATTTTCCAAACTGGCTTTGCATTTTTCCATGTTGGCTTTAATCCTTTTTCACGAGATGCTCTGTTTTCCAGGTGATTGGGTCTTTGCTAATTAGCGCTTAGCCCATTAGCTTCCTTTCTCAGTTTTTTCTTCTTCTCTTTCCTTCCATTTTCTTTTCCTTTTTCCATTTTCCAAACTGGCTTTGCATTTTTCCATGTTGGCTTTAATCCTTTTTCACGAGATGCTCTGTTTTCCAGGTGATTGGGTCTTTGATATTTAGCGCTTAGCCCATTAGCTTCCTTTCTCAGTTTTTTCTTCTTCTCTTTCCCTCCTTTGTCCAGGCAGTGGATAAAGACAGAATTTGTCAAATGGCACCCCCAAATGGCACTGGTTAAAATTGCACCCCCCAAAAAAAGTGTTAATTAAACATTCAGTTTTGTTTAGATTATTTTTCAAAAAATGGCCACTCATGTCCTGAAATTTGGACTATTGGCACCCCCACTGCTCGAAAACATTGGCACCCCCATACTCAGTGCTGTTCCAAACGCTCTCATCAGGTAAGTTATTCAGTTTCATGCGTCATTGTTTGTTTGTATCTTGTTTTTGTTGGTCCATAATCAGGCTTAGCCTCTCCATTTTCTTTTCCTTTTTCCATTTTCTTTTCCTTTTTCCAAGCTGGCTTTACTTATCCCCATTCTGGCTTTAAACATCCTCCCAGCTGCTCTGTTTTCCAAGTGAGTGGGCCTCTGCTATTTAGCACTTAGCCCACCAGCTTCCCATCTAAGTACTTTCGTTATTCTCTTTCCCCCCACTTCTCAGGCGGCAATATCTTTTCCTTTTTCCCAAACTGGCCTTACCTTTCCCGAAAGCTGGCTTTAAATCTTCCTTCAAGCTACTCTGTTTGCCAAGTAATTGGGCCTCTGCTATTTAGTGCTTAGCCATCCGGCCTTCTTGCACAGTTTTACACTCTGCTATTTAGTGCTTAGCCATCCGGCCTTCTTGCACAGTTTTACAAATTTTTTATAAACTGGCACCCCCAAATGGCACTGGTTTAACTGGCACCCCCAAAAAACACAGTGCTCATCGAACATTCCATTGTCTATAAGTATTTCTGCTATTTAGTGCTTAGCCATCCGGCCTTCTAGCACAGTTTTACATTATGCTATTTAGTGCTTAGCCATCCGGCCTTCCTGCACAGTTTTACAAATTTTTTATAAACTGGCACCCCCAAATGGCACTGGTTTAACTGGCACCCCCAAAAAACACAGTGCTCATCGAACATTCCATTGTCTATAAGTATTTCTGCTATTTAGTGCTTAGCCATCCGGCCTTCTAGCATGGTTTTACATTATGCTATTTAGTGCTTAGCCATCCGGCCTTCTTGCACAGTTTTACACATTTCTTATATAAGCTGGCACCCCCAAATGGCACTGGTTTAACTGGCACCCCCAAAAAACACAGTGCTCATCGAACATTCCATTCTCTATAAGTGTTTTTCAAAATTGGCCACTCAGGTCATGAAATTAGAATTATTGGCACTCTCTTATCAGGTAAGTTAGCCAGTTCAGGAAATATGCAGAAGGCCATGCAAGTGCAGCAACTCGGGGTGGCACGGGCTGGGTTAGGTTAGGGGAAATAGACGCAGCTCCAGGAACCATGTCAAAATCCGAGTGGGGATTAGGGTTGGGTTTAGGGTTAGGGTTAGGGGTTAGGGTTAGGGTTAGGGTGGGGTTGGGGTTAGGGTTAGGGAGGGGTTGGGGTTAGGGTTAGGGAGGGGTTGGGGTTAGGGTTAGGGAGGGGTTAGGGTTAGGGAGGGGTTGGGGTTAGGGTTAGGGTTAGGGAGGGGTTGGGGTTAGGGTTAGGGCTATGGATTGGTAAGGAAACTCAGATATAGACAAGCCCGGAGCCCACGTTGTGCACTGGCCTACTCCAAGTCACTAAGCACTCACATCTCCTCCGCCGCCGGTGACAAGTGGCAGGAAAATTGCCCTTAAACGTGTGTTTTTTTTGTTTTACGGATGAGAACTGGACATTTGCCCACTCTCTCTTTCTCTTGCTAGCGAGAAGTGGACATTTGCCCACTCTCTCTTTCCCTTGTTAGCAACCCTTTCCCTTTTTGACCTTTTAAATGGAGGGTGTTTCCCCTTTTTTCATTTTAGCCAGTGACTTCTGATTTCATTCATTAATGCAGGACATTCGATTTCATTCATTAATGCAGGACATTTGCCTTTTCACAGATCCCCATGACGTCATTTTTAACGGTAAGTCTGTTGCAACGTTTCGGTTAATATAAACCTTCATCAGGCATAGACTTACCATTTTCTCTTCCTTTTTCCATTTTCCAAACTGGCTGCACATTTTTCCATGTTGGCTTTAATCCTTTTTCACGAGATGTTCTGTTCACCAGGTGATTGGGTCTTTGCTATTTAGCGCTTAGCCCATTAGCTTCCTTTCTCAGTTTTTTCTTCTTCTCTTTCCTTCCATTCTCTTTTCCTTTTTCCATTTTCCAAACTGGCTTTGCATTTTTCCATGTTGGCTTTAATCCTTTTTCACGAGATGCTCTGTTTTCCAGGTGATTGGGTCTTTGCTAATTAGCGCTTAGCCCATTAGCTTCCTTTCTCAGTTTTTTCTTCTTCTCTTTCCTTCCATTTTCTTTTCCTTTTTCCATTTTCCAAACTGGCTTTGCATTTTTCCATGTTGGCTTTAATCCTTTTTCACGAGATGCTCTGTTTTCCAGGTGATTGGGTCTTTGATATTTAGCGCTTAGCCCATTAGCTTCCTTTCTCAGTTTTTTCTTCTTCTCTTTCCCTCCTTTGTCCAGGCAGTGGATAAAGACAGAATTTGTCAAATGGCACCCCCAAATGGCACTGGTTAAAATTGCACCCCCCAAAAAAAGTGTTAATTAAACATTCAGTTTTGTTTAGATTATTTTTCAAAAAATGGCCACTCATGTCCTGAAATTTGGACTATTGGCACCCCCACTGCTCGAAAACATTGGCACCCCCATACTCAGTGCTGTTCCAAACGCTCTCATCAGGTAAGTTATTCAGTTTCATGCGTCATTGTTTGTTTGTATCTTGTTTTTGTTGGTCCATAATCAGGCTTAGCCTCTCCATTTTCTTTTCCTTTTTCCATTTTCTTTTCCTTTTTCCAAGCTGGCTTTACTTATCCCCATTCTGGCTTTAAACATCCTCCCAGCTGCTCTGTTTTCCAAGTGAGTGGGCCTCTGCTATTTAGCACTTAGCCCACCAGCTTCCCATCTAAGTACTTTCGTTATTCTCTTTCCCCCCACTTCTCAGGCGGCAATATCTTTTCCTTTTTCCCAAACTGGCCTTACCTTTCCCGAAAGCTGGCTTTAAATCTTCCTTCAAGCTACTCTGTTTGCCAAGTAATTGGGCCTCTGCTATTTAGTGCTTAGCCATCCGGCCTTCTTGCACAGTTTTACACTCTGCTATTTAGTGCTTAGCCATCCGGCCTTCTTGCACAGTTTTACAAATTTTTTATAAACTGGCACCCCCAAATGGCACTGGTTTAACTGGCACCCCCAAAAAACACAGTGCTCATCGAACATTCCATTGTCTATAAGTATTTCTGCTATTTAGTGCTTAGCCATCCGGCCTTCTAGCACAGTTTTACATTATGCTATTTAGTGCTTAGCCATCCGGCCTTCCTGCACAGTTTTACAAATTTTTTATAAACTGGCACCCCCAAATGGCACTGGTTTAACTGGCACCCCCAAAAAACACAGTGCTCATCGAACATTCCATTGTCTATAAGTATTTCTGCTATTTAGTGCTTAGCCATCCGGCCTTCTAGCATGGTTTTACATTATGCTATTTAGTGCTTAGCCATCCGGCCTTCTTGCACAGTTTTACACATTTCTTATATAAGCTGGCACCCCCAAATGGCACTGGTTTAACTGGCACCCCCAAAAAACACAGTGCTCATCGAACATTCCATTCTCTATAAGTGTTTTTCAAAATTGGCCACTCAGGTCATGAAATTAGAATTATTGGCACTCTCTTATCAGGTAAGTTAGCCAGTTCAGGAAATATGCAGAAGGCCATGCAAGTGCAGCAACTCGGGGTGGCACGGGCTGGGTTAGGTTAGGGGAAATAGACGCAGCTCCAGGAACCATGTCAAAATCCGAGTGGGGATTAGGGTTGGGTTTAGGGTTAGGGTTAGGGGTTAGGGTTAGGGTTAGGGTGGGGTTGGGGTTAGGGTTAGGGAGGGGTTGGGGTTAGGGTTAGGGAGGGGTTGGGGTTAGGGTTAGGGAGGGGTTGGGGTTAGGGTTAGGGAGGGGTTAGGGTTAGGGAGGGGTTGGGGTTAGGGTTAGGGTTAGGGAGGGGTTGGGGTTAGGGTTAGGGCTATGGATTGGTAAGGAAACTCAGATATAGACAAGCCCGGAGCCCACGTTGTGCACTG
>NC_139602.1:12437501-12464635 GCF_946808225.1 Silurus aristotelis
CCGACACTATAGGCCTTCCTGGAGGAATTTCATGGGGTTTGCTCCATTTGGCCGGATCCTTGTGTATTTTAGGGAGCATGTAGAATCTCCTGCTCCTGGGCTCTGTGTCACCCAAGAGATAGGACTTCTGTTTGGCATTTATATGCTTTTTTGTATACAGGATCTGAACTATTTCTTTGACTAGGGGTACGGTGTCTGGATAGATGGGTTTGTCTAATTTTTTGTAATAATTTTTATCCTGTAATTGTCTGTATCCCTCCCATAGATATTGTTCACGGTCCATAATAACCGTTGCACTGCCCTTGTCAGCCGGCTTGATAACGATGTTTTGGTTGCCCTTTAACTCCTCAAGCGCACTGATTTCCTCAGGAGTGAGGTTAAGTTGTTCCCAACATGGTCTGCAGTGTCTCTTGAAGGATCCAAGGTCTGTATCAAACAAGGTGAGAAGCTCAGTGGGCAGTTTATCCATGGGTGGGACCCAGTCTGATTTAGGTGTGAAAGGTGGGGGAGTTTGATCTTTGTCATTTTGAAAATAAGATGCCAATTTTAGTCTTCGGTGGTATTGTTGCAGATCATATCGCATTTGCTTCCTGTTATATTGTTTACTGATTTTCCATGCTGGAATAAAGGTTAGGCCTCTATTAAGCAGGCTGAATTGTGGGTGAGTGATTTTGTTTTTTTTGGCTAAAACAACCACATTTTTGTTCCCCTCCTGTGTATGTAGGCTTATGGGGAGATTTAATTTAAATGTTGAAGCCAATGTTCCAGCATTTTTCCGGCTGTATTCACTGTCCAATGAATATTGTCACTTTCAGTGTGGAATTCTGATCTGGGCAGGGCCGGAATATGATTTAGGTTGGCCGTGATGTAACCACTCAGGATGTTAAGTTGTGTTTGCTCCTTTGTTGGGAGCATCCCCGAATAGTTCAGTTCCGGAACCCAAATCTGCGCAACCGGGAATTTTTCTTTCGCCGCTCTTACCGCCGCCTGCATTTGTTTAATGGCAGTGTCTTTGGCGTTTTGAGTCCGACTGTTGATGCCCAGTGCTAAAATAAGGTGCTCAACATCATTGGAGACCGGGATTTTGTTTATCACGGCCTCCATGTGTCTGAACGTGGCCCCCGGATAGCTTTCTATTTGGAGGTCTGGGTTCTTAAAGGGGGGAATCCTGGAGAGGTTGGAATCCCCAATGACCAGGTATTTCTTACGGACAGTCAGTTTCCACTCTATCATTTTTCTGGGTGTGTTTATGTGCCTATTTGGAACACCCTCACTGGAGTCACATGGTGTTGCAGAAGGCACCTTGAGCTCCATATTAATACGGGCCTGTGTGGCTGTTCTAAGGCTGCCGATTTTGTCTGGGCTTAGGGTCACCCTTTGTGAGCTGCCGTCATTATTCTGCTCGCACTCTCCCTGGTCCTCGATAATAACGAGTTCCTCTTCCCATCTAACACAGGGATTGGAACTCGGGCAAGGAGTGCGTTGTGCTTTTGGGGAGGCAGGAGGATCTGGGGCGATTTCGGACTGACTGTCCGAATCTTCTTCCCTATAAGGCGACCAATCGTTTGGTGGATCTGTCATGGTGGAAGTGGTTCTGGAAGATATTGGTTCTGGTTGGGTGGACAGATCTGGTAGGGAGTGTGCCTCGGCCTCGGCATGCACCGAGGCCTGCACCGCGATGGCACCGTCAGCTGCTTCAGGTGATAGAGAAGAAGCAGCAGGGACACTTTGCGTCTCTGCTTCCTCTCTCGCCTCCTCCACATCAGCAGTGGGTGTAGGGATCTTATATTTGTCCCCTATCAGTGTGTGAGCATCCTGTATTGATCTATACCTCAGTCTTTTACCAATCCCTCGTTTTGCCCATAACACAGCAGTGTTAAAACATTCTTCCCAGCCCCGGGAAGGATAGTGCTGCAGCTTGGCAATTTCTTCCACCAATGTGTCCTCATAATGGTTTTTGAGGATCAACATGGTGGTATAGGCCCAGTTTTTAGCATTACCATCTATAAGGGCTTGTGTTGTGGGGTTTGGCAGAGCTGGTTTGATGACCTCAGATAGATTTTTCTCCATCTTGGTCAATGCAGGAGGTTGTTCTTGGCTCACATTGTTTTTGTGATGCACCAGTTTAATAATTTTAAACATGGTACGGGTTTTTATGACAAAATCCGGGTCATCTGATTGCTTTTGAACCACATTTTGTCTCTGCCGTGTGTGCTTTTTTTGGTGTTGTGGACGAGTTGCCCATGTTTGATTTGGTTTTTGTGTAATCATTGTGACAGGTCCCCAATGGACCTGAGGTTCAAAAAATTGTGGTCTGAAAGACCGCTGACGTGATGCAGTACGGTAAGTATTTGGTGCCCTCGTGTGGCCTGAAAATTTTACTGCATTTGCATAGGAGAGGGCCCTTTGTCCCTGTGCATGACGTAGGTTTTGGTTATTGCCATATTTAACCACATCTGCATAAGAGAATGACCTCTCTCCTTGTGAATGGTGTCCCGTATGGTGGTGAGGACGGTGCATAGGTGTGTTTTGGACAGCACGCCTGCGTCCACGGGTGACAACCATCCAACCATCTCTGTCTGGCAGAATCATTTTTTCAAAAGGCTTTTTTATTGCGTTTTAAACAAAATATTTACTTGGAATGCTTTTGTGTATTGAAATAAAATGAAATAGAACTGAAATCAAGGATCTTTGTTTTTTTTAATTTTTCAAAAATAATTCTCTCTGAGAATTTGAAAATCAAATCAAGCAGTTGCCTGATTTTAAATAAAAATAATAAAATGTGCTTTCAAAGAAATATTTTCCTGAAAAACAAATTCTCTCTGAGAGCTTGAAAATAAACTGAGCAGTTGCCTCAGTTTAAATGAGGAAAATATAATATAATAAAATAAAACAAAATAGAAATATTCTTAAAATAAATGTTTTTTTTCCAAAAGATTCAAATAAAAATGGAACAAGCCGTTGCAACGTTTCGGTTCCTTTAGAACCTTCTTCAGGCAGGCTTGTTCAGAGTATTTGCAAAAAATATTCTTTCTTTGAAAATAAAATAGATTCAGGATCAAAATAAAGCTTGAGTGTGTCTCTAATCGAGCTGGAAGAAGTGGGGAAGATTCAGTCCTCTGAGCAGCCTCTTATATAGTGTAAAGAGGCGGGTCCAATTCAAATGAGCCAATGAGAACCATTTCCCAGCTCAATTTCAAAAAGAAATAGTTCTCAGCCAATAGAATACACCTGTATTTCAGTGTATTGAGAAAAGGCATTTTTTGAAATTTGATGAGGATTAATGAATTAAATGAATTATTTAATAATAATTAAATTAATAATTAATGAATTAAAGAATTTTGCATGACCCTAGGTTTTTAACAGGCATGAGGCACGGGCCGGTTAGGGTTGGGGTTAAGGTTAGCGGTTAGGTTTAGGGTTAAGGTTAGGATTAAGGGTTAGGGATAGAAATTGGGGGTTAGGGTTAGGATTAGGATTTAGGATTAGGGTTAGAAATTAGGGTTAGGGATAGAGATTAGGGTTAAGGTTAGGTTTTAGGGTTAGGGCTAGAAATTAGGGTAAGTGTTAGGATTTAGGGTTAGGATTAGGATTTATGGTTAGGGCTAGAAATTAGAGTTAGGGTTAGAGTTAAGGGTTAAGGTTAGGTTTTAGGGTTAGGGTTAGAAATTAGGGTTAGGATTAGGATTTAGGGTTAGGGATAGAAATTAGGGTTAAGGTTAGATTTAGGGTTAGGGATAGAAATTAGGGTTAGGGTTAGGGATGGAAATTAGGGTTAAGGTTAGGTTTTAGAGTTAGGGATAGAAATTAGGGTTAGGGTTGGGGTTAGGGTTTAGGGATAGGATTTAGGGTTAGGGCTAGAAATTAGGATTAGGGTTAGGGATAGAAATTAGGGTTAAGGTTAGGTTTTAGGGTTAGGGTTAGGGACAGAAATTAGGGTTAAGGTTAGGTTTTAGGGTTAGGGTTAGGGATAGAAATTAGGGTTAAGTTTAGGGTTAGGGTTGGGGTTAGGTTTTGGGGTTAGGGTTAGAAGTTAGGGTTAGGTTTTAGGGTTAGGCCTAGAAATTAGGGTTAGGGTTAGAGATAGAAATAAAGGTTAAGGTTAGGTTTTAGGGTTAGGGATAGAAATTAGGGTTAGGTTTAGGGTTAGGGTTGGGTTTAGGTTTTGGGGTTAGGATTAGGATGTAGGGTTATGGTTAGAAATTAGGGTTAGGGATAGAAATTAGGGTTAAGGTTAGGGTTAGGGTTGTGGTTAGGGATACAATTCAGGGTTAGGGTTAGGTTTTAGAATTAGGGTTAGGTTTAGGTTAAGGTTAGGGCTTAGGGTTAGGGATAGGAATTAGGGTTAGGATTTAGGGTTAGGGATAGAAATTAGGGTTAGGGTTAGGTTTAGAGTCAGAGGAAGGTGCTAACCTGTTTGCACAGGCCATCAATGCCCCCTAAGAATATTTTATTCACCTCTCATTTAGGCCTTGGGGATAAACAGTACTTAGTTTCTGAATCCAAATTCTCTCTGCTCTTTTCCTCAGGGGCACAGACCATTGTGGGTTTGCCTGTAGGACCATGACCCTGAGAGCTTCCCATCCATGCTCCCGGAAGTGTTTGACCAGGTAAGTATCCATTTGTTTTTCTTTTAATATGTTGTGTTTGTGTTGTGTCATCCTGATCAAGATAGTGTTGCCCGTCTCTCCAACATATTGGGCTCCACATTGATTACAGGAAATGAGGTAAACACAATTTTTGCTGTGCACTGTACTTGAGCGATGAGTGGTGAAGACTTCCTTGGTAAATCTGTTTTGAATGTGTTGTTTTTGTTCCAGGTATTGTCCCTGATGTTTAGGTTTTCCCTGCTGGAGAGGATTGAGTTTGGCCCTGACCAAATAGTCTTGCAGGTTTTTGCTTTTCCTGAAAGCTGCAATGACTTTGTGGTCTCTGAATCTTGGTGTTTGTCCCAATATTTGCATAAAATTGGACCTTATCTCCCTGATGAGCTTCACAGAGACAGAGGAATATGTCAGGACGAGCGGCACGCTGGTGCCTTCCGCCCGGGTTCCTATTGTGAGGTAGGATTTAAAAATCCTTCTCAAAAAGGACCTTTTATAACCTCTGTTCCTGAGTGCTCTAAAGAGGATTCGTGTCGCTTCCACGAAGTCCCGTTCTCGGGTACATATGCGACGAAACCTCAGGAGTTGTGATTTCACCAGGCCAGAGTAAGTGTGTTTAGGGTGAAAGCTCTCCTTGTGCAGTAGAGCGTGTGTGTCTGTTTCCTTAAAGAATACCTTGATGTCCAATTTGTGTGTGGAACTAAAATCCGGGCCTTTGTATGTCGTGGTGTCCAAAAAATCCACCGAGAGCTGACTAATGGAGGATTTCAGTTTTATGGATGGGTTGTGGTTGTTAAGTGTTGTCAGAAATTCTTCAAACTCCCTCTCTGTGTGTGTCCAAACTCCCCAAATATCATCAAGATATCTAAAATAATAAAGAGGCCGTTTATGGCTTCGGGATAGGGCCGAGGTCTCCCATTCTGCCATAAATATGTTGGCGTAGGCCGGAGCAAACTTCTTCCCCATCGCTGTTCCCTTAATCTGAAGGAAGAATTCCCCATTGAACTCAAAGTCGTTCCTTTTTAGATTTATTTCTAATAATTGGATGAGTTCTTTATCAGGCCTGGATTTGTCTGGGTATTTTTTAAAGATATTTTTTACGGCCTGTATTCCTTCCTGGATGTCGATATTTGTGTAAAGGCTGTCAATGTCCATAGTGAACAGGACAGCCTCTTGGGGAATTTCAAGTCCTTTAACTTTTTGAATGAAGTCATATGTGTCTTTTAAATAGCTAGGGTGGCTCGTGGAAAGGGGATTTAAATAAAAGTCCAGGAATTCGGCCGTATAGTACGTTTCGCTTCCGCAATCCGACACTATAGGCCTTCCTGGAGGAATTTCATGGGGTTTGCTCCATTTGGCCGGATCCTTGTGTATTTTAGGGAGCATGTAGAATCTCCTGCTCCTGGGCTCTGTGTCACCCAAGAGATAGGACTTCTGTTTGGCATTTATATGCTTTTTTGTATACAGGATCTGAACTATTTCTTTGACTAGGGGTACGGTGTCTGGATAGATGGGTTTGTCTAATTTTTTGTAATAATTTTTATCCTGTAATTGTCTGTATCCCTCCCATAGATATTGTTCACGGTCCATAATAACCGTTGCACTGCCCTTGTCAGCCGGCTTGATAACGATGTTTTGGTTGCCCTTTAACTCCTCAAGCGCACTGATTTCCTCAGGAGTGAGGTTAAGTTGTTCCCAACATGGTCTGCAGTGTCTCTTGAAGGATCCAAGGTCTGTATCAAACAAGGTGAGAAGCTCAGTGGGCAGTTTATCCATGGGTGGGACCCAGTCTGATTTAGGTGTGAAAGGTGGGGGAGTTTGATCTTTGTCATTTTGAAAATAAGATGCCAATTTTAGTCTTCGGTGGTATTGTTGCAGATCATATCGCATTTGCTTCCTGTTATATTGTTTACTGATTTTCCATGCTGGAATAAAGGTTAGGCCTCTATTAAGCAGGCTGAATTGTGGGTGAGTGATTTTGTTTTTTTTGGCTAAAACAACCACATTTTTGTTCCCCTCCTGTGTATGTAGGCTTATGGGGAGATTTAATTTAAATGTTGAAGCCAATGTTCCAGCATTTTTCCGGCTGTATTCACTGTCCAATGAATATTGTCACTTTCAGTGTGGAATTCTGATCTGGGCAGGGCCGGAATATGATTTAGGTTGGCCGTGATGTAACCACTCAGGATGTTAAGTTGTGTTTGCTCCTTTGTTGGGAGCATCCCCGAATAGTTCAGTTCCGGAACCCAAATCTGCGCAACCGGGAATTTTTCTTTCGCCGCTCTTACCGCCGCCTGCATTTGTTTAATGGCAGTGTCTTTGGCGTTTTGAGTCCGACTGTTGATGCCCAGTGCTAAAATAAGGTGCTCAACATCATTGGAGACCGGGATTTTGTTTATCACGGCCTCCATGTGTCTGAACGTGGCCCCCGGATAGCTTTCTATTTGGAGGTCTGGGTTCTTAAAGGGGGGAATCCTGGAGAGGTTGGAATCCCCAATGACCAGGTATTTCTTACGGACAGTCAGTTTCCACTCTATCATTTTTCTGGGTGTGTTTATGTGCCTATTTGGAACACCCTCACTGGAGTCACATGGTGTTGCAGAAGGCACCTTGAGCTCCATATTAATACGGGCCTGTGTGGCTGTTCTAAGGCTGCCGATTTTGTCTGGGCTTAGGGTCACCCTTTGTGAGCTGCCGTCATTATTCTGCTCGCACTCTCCCTGGTCCTCGATAATAACGAGTTCCTCTTCCCATCTAACACAGGGATTGGAACTCGGGCAAGGAGTGCGTTGTGCTTTTGGGGAGGCAGGAGGATCTGGGGCGATTTCGGACTGACTGTCCGAATCTTCTTCCCTATAAGGCGACCAATCGTTTGGTGGATCTGTCATGGTGGAAGTGGTTCTGGAAGATATTGGTTCTGGTTGGGTGGACAGATCTGGTAGGGAGTGTGCCTCGGCCTCGGCATGCACCGAGGCCTGCACCGCGATGGCACCGTCAGCTGCTTCAGGTGATAGAGAAGAAGCAGCAGGGACACTTTGCGTCTCTGCTTCCTCTCTCGCCTCCTCCACATCAGCAGTGGGTGTAGGGATCTTATATTTGTCCCCTATCAGTGTGTGAGCATCCTGTATTGATCTATACCTCAGTCTTTTACCAATCCCTCGTTTTGCCCATAACACAGCAGTGTTAAAACATTCTTCCCAGCCCCGGGAAGGATAGTGCTGCAGCTTGGCAATTTCTTCCACCAATGTGTCCTCATAATGGTTTTTGAGGATCAACATGGTGGTATAGGCCCAGTTTTTAGCATTACCATCTATAAGGGCTTGTGTTGTGGGGTTTGGCAGAGCTGGTTTGATGACCTCAGATAGATTTTTCTCCATCTTGGTCAATGCAGGAGGTTGTTCTTGGCTCACATTGTTTTTGTGATGCACCAGTTTAATAATTTTAAACATGGTACGGGTTTTTATGACAAAATCCGGGTCATCTGATTGCTTTTGAACCACATTTTGTCTCTGCCGTGTGTGCTTTTTTTGGTGTTGTGGACGAGTTGCCCATGTTTGATTTGGTTTTTGTGTAATCATTGTGACAGGTCCCCAATGGACCTGAGGTTCAAAAAATTGTGGTCTGAAAGACCGCTGACGTGATGCAGTACGGTAAGTATTTGGTGCCCTCGTGTGGCCTGAAAATTTTACTGCATTTGCATAGGAGAGGGCCCTTTGTCCCTGTGCATGACGTAGGTTTTGGTTATTGCCATATTTAACCACATCTGCATAAGAGAATGACCTCTCTCCTTGTGAATGGTGTCCCGTATGGTGGTGAGGACGGTGCATAGGTGTGTTTTGGACAGCACGCCTGCGTCCACGGGTGACAACCATCCAACCATCTCTGTCTGGCAGAATCATTTTTTCAAAAGGCTTTTTTATTGCGTTTTAAACAAAATATTTACTTGGAATGCTTTTGTGTATTGAAATAAAATGAAATAGAACTGAAATCAAGGATCTTTGTTTTTTTTAATTTTTCAAAAATAATTCTCTCTGAGAATTTGAAAATCAAATCAAGCAGTTGCCTGATTTTAAATAAAAATAATAAAATGTGCTTTCAAAGAAATATTTTCCTGAAAAACAAATTCTCTCTGAGAGCTTGAAAATAAACTGAGCAGTTGCCTCAGTTTAAATGAGGAAAATATAATATAATAAAATAAAACAAAATAGAAATATTCTTAAAATAAATGTTTTTTTTCCAAAAGATTCAAATAAAAATGGAACAAGCCGTTGCAACGTTTCGGTTCCTTTAGAACCTTCTTCAGGCAGGCTTGTTCAGAGTATTTGCAAAAAATATTCTTTCTTTGAAAATAAAATAGATTCAGGATCAAAATAAAGCTTGAGTGTGTCTCTAATCGAGCTGGAAGAAGTGGGGAAGATTCAGTCCTCTGAGCAGCCTCTTATATAGTGTAAAGAGGCGGGTCCAATTCAAATGAGCCAATGAGAACCATTTCCCAGCTCAATTTCAAAAAGAAATAGTTCTCAGCCAATAGAATACACCTGTATTTCAGTGTATTGAGAAAAGGCATTTTTTGAAATTTGATGAGGATTAATGAATTAAATGAATTATTTAATAATAATTAAATTAATAATTAATGAATTAAAGAATTTTGCATGACCCTAGGTTTTTAACAGGCATGAGGCACGGGCCGGTTAGGGTTGGGGTTAAGGTTAGCGGTTAGGTTTAGGGTTAAGGTTAGGATTAAGGGTTAGGGATAGAAATTGGGGGTTAGGGTTAGGATTAGGATTTAGGATTAGGGTTAGAAATTAGGGTTAGGGATAGAGATTAGGGTTAAGGTTAGGTTTTAGGGTTAGGGCTAGAAATTAGGGTAAGTGTTAGGATTTAGGGTTAGGATTAGGATTTATGGTTAGGGCTAGAAATTAGAGTTAGGGTTAGAGTTAAGGGTTAAGGTTAGGTTTTAGGGTTAGGGTTAGAAATTAGGGTTAGGATTAGGATTTAGGGTTAGGGATAGAAATTAGGGTTAAGGTTAGATTTAGGGTTAGGGATAGAAATTAGGGTTAGGGTTAGGGATGGAAATTAGGGTTAAGGTTAGGTTTTAGAGTTAGGGATAGAAATTAGGGTTAGGGTTGGGGTTAGGGTTTAGGGATAGGATTTAGGGTTAGGGCTAGAAATTAGGATTAGGGTTAGGGATAGAAATTAGGGTTAAGGTTAGGTTTTAGGGTTAGGGTTAGGGACAGAAATTAGGGTTAAGGTTAGGTTTTAGGGTTAGGGTTAGGGATAGAAATTAGGGTTAAGTTTAGGGTTAGGGTTGGGGTTAGGTTTTGGGGTTAGGGTTAGAAGTTAGGGTTAGGTTTTAGGGTTAGGCCTAGAAATTAGGGTTAGGGTTAGAGATAGAAATAAAGGTTAAGGTTAGGTTTTAGGGTTAGGGATAGAAATTAGGGTTAGGTTTAGGGTTAGGGTTGGGTTTAGGTTTTGGGGTTAGGATTAGGATGTAGGGTTATGGTTAGAAATTAGGGTTAGGGATAGAAATTAGGGTTAAGGTTAGGGTTAGGGTTGTGGTTAGGGATACAATTCAGGGTTAGGGTTAGGTTTTAGAATTAGGGTTAGGTTTAGGTTAAGGTTAGGGCTTAGGGTTAGGGATAGGAATTAGGGTTAGGATTTAGGGTTAGGGATAGAAATTAGGGTTAGGGTTAGGTTTAGAGTCAGAGGAAGGTGCTAACCTGTTTGCACAGGCCATCAATGCCCCCTAAGAATATTTTATTCACCTCTCATTTAGGCCTTGGGGATAAACAGTACTTAGTTTCTGAATCCAAATTCTCTCTGCTCTTTTCCTCAGGGGCACAGACCATTGTGGGTTTGCCTGTAGGACCATGACCCTGAGAGCTTCCCATCCATGCTCCCGGAAGTGTTTGACCAGGTAAGTATCCATTTGTTTTTCTTTTAATATGTTGTGTTTGTGTTGTGTCATCCTGATCAAGATAGTGTTGCCCGTCTCTCCAACATATTGGGCTCCACATTGATTACAGGAAATGAGGTAAACACAATTTTTGCTGTGCACTGTACTTGAGCGATGAGTGGTGAAGACTTCCTTGGTAAATCTGTTTTGAATGTGTTGTTTTTGTTCCAGGTATTGTCCCTGATGTTTAGGTTTTCCCTGCTGGAGAGGATTGAGTTTGGCCCTGACCAAATAGTCTTGCAGGTTTTTGCTTTTCCTGAAAGCTGCAATGACTTTGTGGTCTCTGAATCTTGGTGTTTGTCCCAATATTTGCATAAAATTGGACCTTATCTCCCTGATGAGCTTCACAGAGACAGAGGAATATGTCAGGACGAGCGGCACGCTGGTGCCTTCCGCCCGGGTTCCTATTGTGAGGTAGGATTTAAAAATCCTTCTCAAAAAGGACCTTTTATAACCTCTGTTCCTGAGTGCTCTAAAGAGGATTCGTGTCGCTTCCACGAAGTCCCGTTCTCGGGTACATATGCGACGAAACCTCAGGAGTTGTGATTTCACCAGGCCAGAGTAAGTGTGTTTAGGGTGAAAGCTCTCCTTGTGCAGTAGAGCGTGTGTGTCTGTTTCCTTAAAGAATACCTTGATGTCCAATTTGTGTGTGGAACTAAAATCCGGGCCTTTGTATGTCGTGGTGTCCAAAAAATCCACCGAGAGCTGACTAATGGAGGATTTCAGTTTTATGGATGGGTTGTGGTTGTTAAGTGTTGTCAGAAATTCTTCAAACTCCCTCTCTGTGTGTGTCCAAACTCCCCAAATATCATCAAGATATCTAAAATAATAAAGAGGCCGTTTATGGCTTCGGGATAGGGCCGAGGTCTCCCATTCTGCCATAAATATGTTGGCGTAGGCCGGAGCAAACTTCTTCCCCATCGCTGTTCCCTTAATCTGAAGGAAGAATTCCCCATTGAACTCAAAGTCGTTCCTTTTTAGATTTATTTCTAATAATTGGATGAGTTCTTTATCAGGCCTGGATTTGTCTGGGTATTTTTTAAAGATATTTTTTACGGCCTGTATTCCTTCCTGGATGTCGATATTTGTGTAAAGGCTGTCAATGTCCATAGTGAACAGGACAGCCTCTTGGGGAATTTCAAGTCCTTTAACTTTTTGAATGAAGTCATATGTGTCTTTTAAATAGCTAGGGTGGCTCGTGGAAAGGGGATTTAAATAAAAGTCCAGGAATTCGGCCGTATAGTACGTTTCGCTTCCGCAATCCGACACTATAGGCCTTCCTGGAGGAATTTCATGGGGTTTGCTCCATTTGGCCGGATCCTTGTGTATTTTAGGGAGCATGTAGAATCTCCTGCTCCTGGGCTCTGTGTCACCCAAGAGATAGGACTTCTGTTTGGCATTTATATGCTTTTTTGTATACAGGATCTGAACTATTTCTTTGACTAGGGGTACGGTGTCTGGATAGATGGGTTTGTCTAATTTTTTGTAATAATTTTTATCCTGTAATTGTCTGTATCCCTCCCATAGATATTGTTCACGGTCCATAATAACCGTTGCACTGCCCTTGTCAGCCGGCTTGATAACGATGTTTTGGTTGCCCTTTAACTCCTCAAGCGCACTGATTTCCTCAGGAGTGAGGTTAAGTTGTTCCCAACATGGTCTGCAGTGTCTCTTGAAGGATCCAAGGTCTGTATCAAACAAGGTGAGAAGCTCAGTGGGCAGTTTATCCATGGGTGGGACCCAGTCTGATTTAGGTGTGAAAGGTGGGGGAGTTTGATCTTTGTCATTTTGAAAATAAGATGCCAATTTTAGTCTTCGGTGGTATTGTTGCAGATCATATCGCATTTGCTTCCTGTTATATTGTTTACTGATTTTCCATGCTGGAATAAAGGTTAGGCCTCTATTAAGCAGGCTGAATTGTGGGTGAGTGATTTTGTTTTTTTTGGCTAAAACAACCACATTTTTGTTCCCCTCCTGTGTATGTAGGCTTATGGGGAGATTTAATTTAAATGTTGAAGCCAATGTTCCAGCATTTTTCCGGCTGTATTCACTGTCCAATGAATATTGTCACTTTCAGTGTGGAATTCTGATCTGGGCAGGGCCGGAATATGATTTAGGTTGGCCGTGATGTAACCACTCAGGATGTTAAGTTGTGTTTGCTCCTTTGTTGGGAGCATCCCCGAATAGTTCAGTTCCGGAACCCAAATCTGCGCAACCGGGAATTTTTCTTTCGCCGCTCTTACCGCCGCCTGCATTTGTTTAATGGCAGTGTCTTTGGCGTTTTGAGTCCGACTGTTGATGCCCAGTGCTAAAATAAGGTGCTCAACATCATTGGAGACCGGGATTTTGTTTATCACGGCCTCCATGTGTCTGAACGTGGCCCCCGGATAGCTTTCTATTTGGAGGTCTGGGTTCTTAAAGGGGGGAATCCTGGAGAGGTTGGAATCCCCAATGACCAGGTATTTCTTACGGACAGTCAGTTTCCACTCTATCATTTTTCTGGGTGTGTTTATGTGCCTATTTGGAACACCCTCACTGGAGTCACATGGTGTTGCAGAAGGCACCTTGAGCTCCATATTAATACGGGCCTGTGTGGCTGTTCTAAGGCTGCCGATTTTGTCTGGGCTTAGGGTCACCCTTTGTGAGCTGCCGTCATTATTCTGCTCGCACTCTCCCTGGTCCTCGATAATAACGAGTTCCTCTTCCCATCTAACACAGGGATTGGAACTCGGGCAAGGAGTGCGTTGTGCTTTTGGGGAGGCAGGAGGATCTGGGGCGATTTCGGACTGACTGTCCGAATCTTCTTCCCTATAAGGCGACCAATCGTTTGGTGGATCTGTCATGGTGGAAGTGGTTCTGGAAGATATTGGTTCTGGTTGGGTGGACAGATCTGGTAGGGAGTGTGCCTCGGCCTCGGCATGCACCGAGGCCTGCACCGCGATGGCACCGTCAGCTGCTTCAGGTGATAGAGAAGAAGCAGCAGGGACACTTTGCGTCTCTGCTTCCTCTCTCGCCTCCTCCACATCAGCAGTGGGTGTAGGGATCTTATATTTGTCCCCTATCAGTGTGTGAGCATCCTGTATTGATCTATACCTCAGTCTTTTACCAATCCCTCGTTTTGCCCATAACACAGCAGTGTTAAAACATTCTTCCCAGCCCCGGGAAGGATAGTGCTGCAGCTTGGCAATTTCTTCCACCAATGTGTCCTCATAATGGTTTTTGAGGATCAACATGGTGGTATAGGCCCAGTTTTTAGCATTACCATCTATAAGGGCTTGTGTTGTGGGGTTTGGCAGAGCTGGTTTGATGACCTCAGATAGATTTTTCTCCATCTTGGTCAATGCAGGAGGTTGTTCTTGGCTCACATTGTTTTTGTGATGCACCAGTTTAATAATTTTAAACATGGTACGGGTTTTTATGACAAAATCCGGGTCATCTGATTGCTTTTGAACCACATTTTGTCTCTGCCGTGTGTGCTTTTTTTGGTGTTGTGGACGAGTTGCCCATGTTTGATTTGGTTTTTGTGTAATCATTGTGACAGGTCCCCAATGGACCTGAGGTTCAAAAAATTGTGGTCTGAAAGACCGCTGACGTGATGCAGTACGGTAAGTATTTGGTGCCCTCGTGTGGCCTGAAAATTTTACTGCATTTGCATAGGAGAGGGCCCTTTGTCCCTGTGCATGACGTAGGTTTTGGTTATTGCCATATTTAACCACATCTGCATAAGAGAATGACCTCTCTCCTTGTGAATGGTGTCCCGTATGGTGGTGAGGACGGTGCATAGGTGTGTTTTGGACAGCACGCCTGCGTCCACGGGTGACAACCATCCAACCATCTCTGTCTGGCAGAATCATTTTTTCAAAAGGCTTTTTTATTGCGTTTTAAACAAAATATTTACTTGGAATGCTTTTGTGTATTGAAATAAAATGAAATAGAACTGAAATCAAGGATCTTTGTTTTTTTTAATTTTTCAAAAATAATTCTCTCTGAGAATTTGAAAATCAAATCAAGCAGTTGCCTGATTTTAAATAAAAATAATAAAATGTGCTTTCAAAGAAATATTTTCCTGAAAAACAAATTCTCTCTGAGAGCTTGAAAATAAACTGAGCAGTTGCCTCAGTTTAAATGAGGAAAATATAATATAATAAAATAAAACAAAATAGAAATATTCTTAAAATAAATGTTTTTTTTCCAAAAGATTCAAATAAAAATGGAACAAGCCGTTGCAACGTTTCGGTTCCTTTAGAACCTTCTTCAGGCAGGCTTGTTCAGAGTATTTGCAAAAAATATTCTTTCTTTGAAAATAAAATAGATTCAGGATCAAAATAAAGCTTGAGTGTGTCTCTAATCGAGCTGGAAGAAGTGGGGAAGATTCAGTCCTCTGAGCAGCCTCTTATATAGTGTAAAGAGGCGGGTCCAATTCAAATGAGCCAATGAGAACCATTTCCCAGCTCAATTTCAAAAAGAAATAGTTCTCAGCCAATAGAATACACCTGTATTTCAGTGTATTGAGAAAAGGCATTTTTTGAAATTTGATGAGGATTAATGAATTAAATGAATTATTTAATAATAATTAAATTAATAATTAATGAATTAAAGAATTTTGCATGACCCTAGGTTTTTAACAGGCATGAGGCACGGGCCGGTTAGGGTTGGGGTTAAGGTTAGCGGTTAGGTTTAGGGTTAAGGTTAGGATTAAGGGTTAGGGATAGAAATTGGGGGTTAGGGTTAGGATTAGGATTTAGGATTAGGGTTAGAAATTAGGGTTAGGGATAGAGATTAGGGTTAAGGTTAGGTTTTAGGGTTAGGGCTAGAAATTAGGGTAAGTGTTAGGATTTAGGGTTAGGATTAGGATTTATGGTTAGGGCTAGAAATTAGAGTTAGGGTTAGAGTTAAGGGTTAAGGTTAGGTTTTAGGGTTAGGGTTAGAAATTAGGGTTAGGATTAGGATTTAGGGTTAGGGATAGAAATTAGGGTTAAGGTTAGATTTAGGGTTAGGGATAGAAATTAGGGTTAGGGTTAGGGATGGAAATTAGGGTTAAGGTTAGGTTTTAGAGTTAGGGATAGAAATTAGGGTTAGGGTTGGGGTTAGGGTTTAGGGATAGGATTTAGGGTTAGGGCTAGAAATTAGGATTAGGGTTAGGGATAGAAATTAGGGTTAAGGTTAGGTTTTAGGGTTAGGGTTAGGGACAGAAATTAGGGTTAAGGTTAGGTTTTAGGGTTAGGGTTAGGGATAGAAATTAGGGTTAAGTTTAGGGTTAGGGTTGGGGTTAGGTTTTGGGGTTAGGGTTAGAAGTTAGGGTTAGGTTTTAGGGTTAGGCCTAGAAATTAGGGTTAGGGTTAGAGATAGAAATAAAGGTTAAGGTTAGGTTTTAGGGTTAGGGATAGAAATTAGGGTTAGGTTTAGGGTTAGGGTTGGGTTTAGGTTTTGGGGTTAGGATTAGGATGTAGGGTTATGGTTAGAAATTAGGGTTAGGGATAGAAATTAGGGTTAAGGTTAGGGTTAGGGTTGTGGTTAGGGATACAATTCAGGGTTAGGGTTAGGTTTTAGAATTAGGGTTAGGTTTAGGTTAAGGTTAGGGCTTAGGGTTAGGGATAGGAATTAGGGTTAGGATTTAGGGTTAGGGATAGAAATTAGGGTTAGGGTTAGGTTTAGAGTCAGAGGAAGGTGCTAACCTGTTTGCACAGGCCATCAATGCCCCCTAAGAATATTTTATTCACCTCTCATTTAGGCCTTGGGGATAAACAGTACTTAGTTTCTGAATCCAAATTCTCTCTGCTCTTTTCCTCAGGGGCACAGACCATTGTGGGTTTGCCTGTAGGACCATGACCCTGAGAGCTTCCCATCCATGCTCCCGGAAGTGTTTGACCAGGTAAGTATCCATTTGTTTTTCTTTTAATATGTTGTGTTTGTGTTGTGTCATCCTGATCAAGATAGTGTTGCCCGTCTCTCCAACATATTGGGCTCCACATTGATTACAGGAAATGAGGTAAACACAATTTTTGCTGTGCACTGTACTTGAGCGATGAGTGGTGAAGACTTCCTTGGTAAATCTGTTTTGAATGTGTTGTTTTTGTTCCAGGTATTGTCCCTGATGTTTAGGTTTTCCCTGCTGGAGAGGATTGAGTTTGGCCCTGACCAAATAGTCTTGCAGGTTTTTGCTTTTCCTGAAAGCTGCAATGACTTTGTGGTCTCTGAATCTTGGTGTTTGTCCCAATATTTGCATAAAATTGGACCTTATCTCCCTGATGAGCTTCACAGAGACAGAGGAATATGTCAGGACGAGCGGCACGCTGGTGCCTTCCGCCCGGGTTCCTATTGTGAGGTAGGATTTAAAAATCCTTCTCAAAAAGGACCTTTTATAACCTCTGTTCCTGAGTGCTCTAAAGAGGATTCGTGTCGCTTCCACGAAGTCCCGTTCTCGGGTACATATGCGACGAAACCTCAGGAGTTGTGATTTCACCAGGCCAGAGTAAGTGTGTTTAGGGTGAAAGCTCTCCTTGTGCAGTAGAGCGTGTGTGTCTGTTTCCTTAAAGAATACCTTGATGTCCAATTTGTGTGTGGAACTAAAATCCGGGCCTTTGTATGTCGTGGTGTCCAAAAAATCCACCGAGAGCTGACTAATGGAGGATTTCAGTTTTATGGATGGGTTGTGGTTGTTAAGTGTTGTCAGAAATTCTTCAAACTCCCTCTCTGTGTGTGTCCAAACTCCCCAAATATCATCAAGATATCTAAAATAATAAAGAGGCCGTTTATGGCTTCGGGATAGGGCCGAGGTCTCCCATTCTGCCATAAATATGTTGGCGTAGGCCGGAGCAAACTTCTTCCCCATCGCTGTTCCCTTAATCTGAAGGAAGAATTCCCCATTGAACTCAAAGTCGTTCCTTTTTAGATTTATTTCTAATAATTGGATGAGTTCTTTATCAGGCCTGGATTTGTCTGGGTATTTTTTAAAGATATTTTTTACGGCCTGTATTCCTTCCTGGATGTCGATATTTGTGTAAAGGCTGTCAATGTCCATAGTGAACAGGACAGCCTCTTGGGGAATTTCAAGTCCTTTAACTTTTTGAATGAAGTCATATGTGTCTTTTAAATAGCTAGGGTGGCTCGTGGAAAGGGGATTTAAATAAAAGTCCAGGAATTCGGCCGTATAGTACGTTTCGCTTCCGCAATCCGACACTATAGGCCTTCCTGGAGGAATTTCATGGGGTTTGCTCCATTTGGCCGGATCCTTGTGTATTTTAGGGAGCATGTAGAATCTCCTGCTCCTGGGCTCTGTGTCACCCAAGAGATAGGACTTCTGTTTGGCATTTATATGCTTTTTTGTATACAGGATCTGAACTATTTCTTTGACTAGGGGTACGGTGTCTGGATAGATGGGTTTGTCTAATTTTTTGTAATAATTTTTATCCTGTAATTGTCTGTATCCCTCCCATAGATATTGTTCACGGTCCATAATAACCGTTGCACTGCCCTTGTCAGCCGGCTTGATAACGATGTTTTGGTTGCCCTTTAACTCCTCAAGCGCACTGATTTCCTCAGGAGTGAGGTTAAGTTGTTCCCAACATGGTCTGCAGTGTCTCTTGAAGGATCCAAGGTCTGTATCAAACAAGGTGAGAAGCTCAGTGGGCAGTTTATCCATGGGTGGGACCCAGTCTGATTTAGGTGTGAAAGGTGGGGGAGTTTGATCTTTGTCATTTTGAAAATAAGATGCCAATTTTAGTCTTCGGTGGTATTGTTGCAGATCATATCGCATTTGCTTCCTGTTATATTGTTTACTGATTTTCCATGCTGGAATAAAGGTTAGGCCTCTATTAAGCAGGCTGAATTGTGGGTGAGTGATTTTGTTTTTTTTGGCTAAAACAACCACATTTTTGTTCCCCTCCTGTGTATGTAGGCTTATGGGGAGATTTAATTTAAATGTTGAAGCCAATGTTCCAGCATTTTTCCGGCTGTATTCACTGTCCAATGAATATTGTCACTTTCAGTGTGGAATTCTGATCTGGGCAGGGCCGGAATATGATTTAGGTTGGCCGTGATGTAACCACTCAGGATGTTAAGTTGTGTTTGCTCCTTTGTTGGGAGCATCCCCGAATAGTTCAGTTCCGGAACCCAAATCTGCGCAACCGGGAATTTTTCTTTCGCCGCTCTTACCGCCGCCTGCATTTGTTTAATGGCAGTGTCTTTGGCGTTTTGAGTCCGACTGTTGATGCCCAGTGCTAAAATAAGGTGCTCAACATCATTGGAGACCGGGATTTTGTTTATCACGGCCTCCATGTGTCTGAACGTGGCCCCCGGATAGCTTTCTATTTGGAGGTCTGGGTTCTTAAAGGGGGGAATCCTGGAGAGGTTGGAATCCCCAATGACCAGGTATTTCTTACGGACAGTCAGTTTCCACTCTATCATTTTTCTGGGTGTGTTTATGTGCCTATTTGGAACACCCTCACTGGAGTCACATGGTGTTGCAGAAGGCACCTTGAGCTCCATATTAATACGGGCCTGTGTGGCTGTTCTAAGGCTGCCGATTTTGTCTGGGCTTAGGGTCACCCTTTGTGAGCTGCCGTCATTATTCTGCTCGCACTCTCCCTGGTCCTCGATAATAACGAGTTCCTCTTCCCATCTAACACAGGGATTGGAACTCGGGCAAGGAGTGCGTTGTGCTTTTGGGGAGGCAGGAGGATCTGGGGCGATTTCGGACTGACTGTCCGAATCTTCTTCCCTATAAGGCGACCAATCGTTTGGTGGATCTGTCATGGTGGAAGTGGTTCTGGAAGATATTGGTTCTGGTTGGGTGGACAGATCTGGTAGGGAGTGTGCCTCGGCCTCGGCATGCACCGAGGCCTGCACCGCGATGGCACCGTCAGCTGCTTCAGGTGATAGAGAAGAAGCAGCAGGGACACTTTGCGTCTCTGCTTCCTCTCTCGCCTCCTCCACATCAGCAGTGGGTGTAGGGATCTTATATTTGTCCCCTATCAGTGTGTGAGCATCCTGTATTGATCTATACCTCAGTCTTTTACCAATCCCTCGTTTTGCCCATAACACAGCAGTGTTAAAACATTCTTCCCAGCCCCGGGAAGGATAGTGCTGCAGCTTGGCAATTTCTTCCACCAATGTGTCCTCATAATGGTTTTTGAGGATCAACATGGTGGTATAGGCCCAGTTTTTAGCATTACCATCTATAAGGGCTTGTGTTGTGGGGTTTGGCAGAGCTGGTTTGATGACCTCAGATAGATTTTTCTCCATCTTGGTCAATGCAGGAGGTTGTTCTTGGCTCACATTGTTTTTGTGATGCACCAGTTTAATAATTTTAAACATGGTACGGGTTTTTATGACAAAATCCGGGTCATCTGATTGCTTTTGAACCACATTTTGTCTCTGCCGTGTGTGCTTTTTTTGGTGTTGTGGACGAGTTGCCCATGTTTGATTTGGTTTTTGTGTAATCATTGTGACAGGTCCCCAATGGACCTGAGGTTCAAAAAATTGTGGTCTGAAAGACCGCTGACGTGATGCAGTACGGTAAGTATTTGGTGCCCTCGTGTGGCCTGAAAATTTTACTGCATTTGCATAGGAGAGGGCCCTTTGTCCCTGTGCATGACGTAGGTTTTGGTTATTGCCATATTTAACCACATCTGCATAAGAGAATGACCTCTCTCCTTGTGAATGGTGTCCCGTATGGTGGTGAGGACGGTGCATAGGTGTGTTTTGGACAGCACGCCTGCGTCCACGGGTGACAACCATCCAACCATCTCTGTCTGGCAGAATCATTTTTTCAAAAGGCTTTTTTATTGCGTTTTAAACAAAATATTTACTTGGAATGCTTTTGTGTATTGAAATAAAATGAAATAGAACTGAAATCAAGGATCTTTGTTTTTTTTAATTTTTCAAAAATAATTCTCTCTGAGAATTTGAAAATCAAATCAAGCAGTTGCCTGATTTTAAATAAAAATAATAAAATGTGCTTTCAAAGAAATATTTTCCTGAAAAACAAATTCTCTCTGAGAGCTTGAAAATAAACTGAGCAGTTGCCTCAGTTTAAATGAGGAAAATATAATATAATAAAATAAAACAAAATAGAAATATTCTTAAAATAAATGTTTTTTTTCCAAAAGATTCAAATAAAAATGGAACAAGCCGTTGCAACGTTTCGGTTCCTTTAGAACCTTCTTCAGGCAGGCTTGTTCAGAGTATTTGCAAAAAATATTCTTTCTTTGAAAATAAAATAGATTCAGGATCAAAATAAAGCTTGAGTGTGTCTCTAATCGAGCTGGAAGAAGTGGGGAAGATTCAGTCCTCTGAGCAGCCTCTTATATAGTGTAAAGAGGCGGGTCCAATTCAAATGAGCCAATGAGAACCATTTCCCAGCTCAATTTCAAAAAGAAATAGTTCTCAGCCAATAGAATACACCTGTATTTCAGTGTATTGAGAAAAGGCATTTTTTGAAATTTGATGAGGATTAATGAATTAAATGAATTATTTAATAATAATTAAATTAATAATTAATGAATTAAAGAATTTTGCATGACCCTAGGTTTTTAACAGGCATGAGGCACGGGCCGGTTAGGGTTGGGGTTAAGGTTAGCGGTTAGGTTTAGGGTTAAGGTTAGGATTAAGGGTTAGGGATAGAAATTGGGGGTTAGGGTTAGGATTAGGATTTAGGATTAGGGTTAGAAATTAGGGTTAGGGATAGAGATTAGGGTTAAGGTTAGGTTTTAGGGTTAGGGCTAGAAATTAGGGTAAGTGTTAGGATTTAGGGTTAGGATTAGGATTTATGGTTAGGGCTAGAAATTAGAGTTAGGGTTAGAGTTAAGGGTTAAGGTTAGGTTTTAGGGTTAGGGTTAGAAATTAGGGTTAGGATTAGGATTTAGGGTTAGGGATAGAAATTAGGGTTAAGGTTAGATTTAGGGTTAGGGATAGAAATTAGGGTTAGGGTTAGGGATGGAAATTAGGGTTAAGGTTAGGTTTTAGAGTTAGGGATAGAAATTAGGGTTAGGGTTGGGGTTAGGGTTTAGGGATAGGATTTAGGGTTAGGGCTAGAAATTAGGATTAGGGTTAGGGATAGAAATTAGGGTTAAGGTTAGGTTTTAGGGTTAGGGTTAGGGACAGAAATTAGGGTTAAGGTTAGGTTTTAGGGTTAGGGTTAGGGATAGAAATTAGGGTTAAGTTTAGGGTTAGGGTTGGGGTTAGGTTTTGGGGTTAGGGTTAGAAGTTAGGGTTAGGTTTTAGGGTTAGGCCTAGAAATTAGGGTTAGGGTTAGAGATAGAAATAAAGGTTAAGGTTAGGTTTTAGGGTTAGGGATAGAAATTAGGGTTAGGTTTAGGGTTAGGGTTGGGTTTAGGTTTTGGGGTTAGGATTAGGATGTAGGGTTATGGTTAGAAATTAGGGTTAGGGATAGAAATTAGGGTTAAGGTTAGGGTTAGGGTTGTGGTTAGGGATACAATTCAGGGTTAGGGTTAGGTTTTAGAATTAGGGTTAGGTTTAGGTTAAGGTTAGGGCTTAGGGTTAGGGATAGGAATTAGGGTTAGGATTTAGGGTTAGGGATAGAAATTAGGGTTAGGGTTAGGTTTAGAGTCAGAGGAAGGTGCTAACCTGTTTGCACAGGCCATCAATGCCCCCTAAGAATATTTTATTCACCTCTCATTTAGGCCTTGGGGATAAACAGTACTTAGTTTCTGAATCCAAATTCTCTCTGCTCTTTTCCTCAGGGGCACAGACCATTGTGGGTTTGCCTGTAGGACCATGACCCTGAGAGCTTCCCATCCATGCTCCCGGAAGTGTTTGACCAGGTAAGTATCCATTTGTTTTTCTTTTAATATGTTGTGTTTGTGTTGTGTCATCCTGATCAAGATAGTGTTGCCCGTCTCTCCAACATATTGGGCTCCACATTGATTACAGGAAATGAGGTAAACACAATTTTTGCTGTGCACTGTACTTGAGCGATGAGTGGTGAAGACTTCCTTGGTAAATCTGTTTTGAATGTGTTGTTTTTGTTCCAGGTATTGTCCCTGATGTTTAGGTTTTCCCTGCTGGAGAGGATTGAGTTTGGCCCTGACCAAATAGTCTTGCAGGTTTTTGCTTTTCCTGAAAGCTGCAATGACTTTGTGGTCTCTGAATCTTGGTGTTTGTCCCAATATTTGCATAAAATTGGACCTTATCTCCCTGATGAGCTTCACAGAGACAGAGGAATATGTCAGGACGAGCGGCACGCTGGTGCCTTCCGCCCGGGTTCCTATTGTGAGGTAGGATTTAAAAATCCTTCTCAAAAAGGACCTTTTATAACCTCTGTTCCTGAGTGCTCTAAAGAGGATTCGTGTCGCTTCCACGAAGTCCCGTTCTCGGGTACATATGCGACGAAACCTCAGGAGTTGTGATTTCACCAGGCCAGAGTAAGTGTGTTTAGGGTGAAAGCTCTCCTTGTGCAGTAGAGCGTGTGTGTCTGTTTCCTTAAAGAATACCTTGATGTCCAATTTGTGTGTGGAACTAAAATCCGGGCCTTTGTATGTCGTGGTGTCCAAAAAATCCACCGAGAGCTGACTAATGGAGGATTTCAGTTTTATGGATGGGTTGTGGTTGTTAAGTGTTGTCAGAAATTCTTCAAACTCCCTCTCTGTGTGTGTCCAAACTCCCCAAATATCATCAAGATATCTAAAATAATAAAGAGGCCGTTTATGGCTTCGGGATAGGGCCGAGGTCTCCCATTCTGCCATAAATATGTTGGCGTAGGCCGGAGCAAACTTCTTCCCCATCGCTGTTCCCTTAATCTGAAGGAAGAATTCCCCATTGAACTCAAAGTCGTTCCTTTTTAGATTTATTTCTAATAATTGGATGAGTTCTTTATCAGGCCTGGATTTGTCTGGGTATTTTTTAAAGATATTTTTTACGGCCTGTATTCCTTCCTGGATGTCGATATTTGTGTAAAGGCTGTCAATGTCCATAGTGAACAGGACAGCCTCTTGGGGAATTTCAAGTCCTTTAACTTTTTGAATGAAGTCATATGTGTCTTTTAAATAGCTAGGGTGGCTCGTGGAAAGGGGATTTAAATAAAAGTCCAGGAATTCGGCCGTATAGTACGTTTCGCTTCCGCAATCCGACACTATAGGCCTTCCTGGAGGAATTTCATGGGGTTTGCTCCATTTGGCCGGATCCTTGTGTATTTTAGGGAGCATGTAGAATCTCCTGCTCCTGGGCTCTGTGTCACCCAAGAGATAGGACTTCTGTTTGGCATTTATATGCTTTTTTGTATACAGGATCTGAACTATTTCTTTGACTAGGGGTACGGTGTCTGGATAGATGGGTTTGTCTAATTTTTTGTAATAATTTTTATCCTGTAATTGTCTGTATCCCTCCCATAGATATTGTTCACGGTCCATAATAACCGTTGCACTGCCCTTGTCAGCCGGCTTGATAACGATGTTTTGGTTGCCCTTTAACTCCTCAAGCGCACTGATTTCCTCAGGAGTGAGGTTAAGTTGTTCCCAACATGGTCTGCAGTGTCTCTTGAAGGATCCAAGGTCTGTATCAAACAAGGTGAGAAGCTCAGTGGGCAGTTTATCCATGGGTGGGACCCAGTCTGATTTAGGTGTGAAAGGTGGGGGAGTTTGATCTTTGTCATTTTGAAAATAAGATGCCAATTTTAGTCTTCGGTGGTATTGTTGCAGATCATATCGCATTTGCTTCCTGTTATATTGTTTACTGATTTTCCATGCTGGAATAAAGGTTAGGCCTCTATTAAGCAGGCTGAATTGTGGGTGAGTGATTTTGTTTTTTTTGGCTAAAACAACCACATTTTTGTTCCCCTCCTGTGTATGTAGGCTTATGGGGAGATTTAATTTAAATGTTGAAGCCAATGTTCCAGCATTTTTCCGGCTGTATTCACTGTCCAATGAATATTGTCACTTTCAGTGTGGAATTCTGATCTGGGCAGGGCCGGAATATGATTTAGGTTGGCCGTGATGTAACCACTCAGGATGTTAAGTTGTGTTTGCTCCTTTGTTGGGAGCATCCCCGAATAGTTCAGTTCCGGAACCCAAATCTGCGCAACCGGGAATTTTTCTTTCGCCGCTCTTACCGCCGCCTGCATTTGTTTAATGGCAGTGTCTTTGGCGTTTTGAGTCCGACTGTTGATGCCCAGTGCTAAAATAAGGTGCTCAACATCATTGGAGACCGGGATTTTGTTTATCACGGCCTCCATGTGTCTGAACGTGGCCCCCGGATAGCTTTCTATTTGGAGGTCTGGGTTCTTAAAGGGGGGAATCCTGGAGAGGTTGGAATCCCCAATGACCAGGTATTTCTTACGGACAGTCAGTTTCCACTCTATCATTTTTCTGGGTGTGTTTATGTGCCTATTTGGAACACCCTCACTGGAGTCACATGGTGTTGCAGAAGGCACCTTGAGCTCCATATTAATACGGGCCTGTGTGGCTGTTCTAAGGCTGCCGATTTTGTCTGGGCTTAGGGTCACCCTTTGTGAGCTGCCGTCATTATTCTGCTCGCACTCTCCCTGGTCCTCGATAATAACGAGTTCCTCTTCCCATCTAACACAGGGATTGGAACTCGGGCAAGGAGTGCGTTGTGCTTTTGGGGAGGCAGGAGGATCTGGGGCGATTTCGGACTGACTGTCCGAATCTTCTTCCCTATAAGGCGACCAATCGTTTGGTGGATCTGTCATGGTGGAAGTGGTTCTGGAAGATATTGGTTCTGGTTGGGTGGACAGATCTGGTAGGGAGTGTGCCTCGGCCTCGGCATGCACCGAGGCCTGCACCGCGATGGCACCGTCAGCTGCTTCAGGTGATAGAGAAGAAGCAGCAGGGACACTTTGCGTCTCTGCTTCCTCTCTCGCCTCCTCCACATCAGCAGTGGGTGTAGGGATCTTATATTTGTCCCCTATCAGTGTGTGAGCATCCTGTATTGATCTATACCTCAGTCTTTTACCAATCCCTCGTTTTGCCCATAACACAGCAGTGTTAAAACATTCTTCCCAGCCCCGGGAAGGATAGTGCTGCAGCTTGGCAATTTCTTCCACCAATGTGTCCTCATAATGGTTTTTGAGGATCAACATGGTGGTATAGGCCCAGTTTTTAGCATTACCATCTATAAGGGCTTGTGTTGTGGGGTTTGGCAGAGCTGGTTTGATGACCTCAGATAGATTTTTCTCCATCTTGGTCAATGCAGGAGGTTGTTCTTGGCTCACATTGTTTTTGTGATGCACCAGTTTAATAATTTTAAACATGGTACGGGTTTTTATGACAAAATCCGGGTCATCTGATTGCTTTTGAACCACATTTTGTCTCTGCCGTGTGTGCTTTTTTTGGTGTTGTGGACGAGTTGCCCATGTTTGATTTGGTTTTTGTGTAATCATTGTGACAGGTCCCCAATGGACCTGAGGTTCAAAAAATTGTGGTCTGAAAGACCGCTGACGTGATGCAGTACGGTAAGTATTTGGTGCCCTCGTGTGGCCTGAAAATTTTACTGCATTTGCATAGGAGAGGGCCCTTTGTCCCTGTGCATGACGTAGGTTTTGGTTATTGCCATATTTAACCACATCTGCATAAGAGAATGACCTCTCTCCTTGTGAATGGTGTCCCGTATGGTGGTGAGGACGGTGCATAGGTGTGTTTTGGACAGCACGCCTGCGTCCACGGGTGACAACCATCCAACCATCTCTGTCTGGCAGAATCATTTTTTCAAAAGGCTTTTTTATTGCGTTTTAAACAAAATATTTACTTGGAATGCTTTTGTGTATTGAAATAAAATGAAATAGAACTGAAATCAAGGATCTTTGTTTTTTTTAATTTTTCAAAAATAATTCTCTCTGAGAATTTGAAAATCAAATCAAGCAGTTGCCTGATTTTAAATAAAAATAATAAAATGTGCTTTCAAAGAAATATTTTCCTGAAAAACAAATTCTCTCTGAGAGCTTGAAAATAAACTGAGCAGTTGCCTCAGTTTAAATGAGGAAAATATAATATAATAAAATAAAACAAAATAGAAATATTCTTAAAATAAATGTTTTTTTTCCAAAAGATTCAAATAAAAATGGAACAAGCCGTTGCAACGTTTCGGTTCCTTTAGAACCTTCTTCAGGCAGGCTTGTTCAGAGTATTTGCAAAAAATATTCTTTCTTTGAAAATAAAATAGATTCAGGATCAAAATAAAGCTTGAGTGTGTCTCTAATCGAGCTGGAAGAAGTGGGGAAGATTCAGTCCTCTGAGCAGCCTCTTATATAGTGTAAAGAGGCGGGTCCAATTCAAATGAGCCAATGAGAACCATTTCCCAGCTCAATTTCAAAAAGAAATAGTTCTCAGCCAATAGAATACACCTGTATTTCAGTGTATTGAGAAAAGGCATTTTTTGAAATTTGATGAGGATTAATGAATTAAATGAATTATTTAATAATAATTAAATTAATAATTAATGAATTAAAGAATTTTGCATGACCCTAGGTTTTTAACAGGCATGAGGCACGGGCCGGTTAGGGTTGGGGTTAAGGTTAGCGGTTAGGTTTAGGGTTAAGGTTAGGATTAAGGGTTAGGGATAGAAATTGGGGGTTAGGGTTAGGATTAGGATTTAGGATTAGG
>NW_028149175.1:0-5000 GCF_946808225.1 Silurus aristotelis
GATACACATAGAGATAAACTCAGTCATCAGTTTACTAAAGATCTAAATTCACTTCAGCTTAAATCTGATGGAGATCTTAAGGATTAAAGGTTTTTAACCGAGACGTAAACACTGAAACTGTGTCTGAGTTCTGGACTCTAACTGAAAGTCTGTTCTTCGCCTCTGCCCCTGCTGTAGATTTCACTATTTGAGGTAACAACAAACAGCCTGCACCTTTTGATTAAGGAAGATCATTAAAGACCTAAAATTTGCTCAGGTTCTGCAGTGCAAGAACATTCAATGCTTTCGACAGTTGGAAGTTATAATAAGTGAATGCAGTGTTGATAAATCAAATCAAATTTTATTAAGATTATAAGATCATATTTTCTTGTTCTGGTAAAAATTGATGTCATAAGTAATGACTTGTTATAAAGACACAATGCAAAGACGTCATATTTCTGATCTAAGCAAAATGTCTGAGAAGAAAGTAGATGATCTAATTACTAATATCTACATGAGGAAGTAGGGAAAGTAGAGTCAGCAATCAAACCAAGGAAGTGAGTCAAGGCAGTCATGAGGGTCTGCAGGATCTTCCCTGCTGGAGAACCCCTGACTCACGTCTCAATATATTTCAGTCTATAAGGAACTTCACTAAACCCTTCAGGATCAGCACCTGCATGCTGCTTTAACCAATCAGATTGTGAACTCGAGTCACTGAGGCCATCCAGCAGGTGTCCAATAACAAATTTTCACGTCTTTTAATTAGTGGTCAGAAAGCGTCACCAGTCCAGAGCTCACAAATAATTCCGTAATGCACTGAAACACTATTCTATATAATCACAAATGCTATTTCTAGCTGCACGTGGTCCTAGTACTTCCGTCCTGTCAGAAATATGTAGATGACAGTTAAGCACCACTGTCTAATGCTCTTACATTTTATTCAACATTATTAATATTAATATCAACTATAAATGAGTAGAAACTGCAATCTGGTTTAAAACTACAATGAACGGTCAAACCATCAACAGTTTTATATATGAACAGTTATAACCTCTCTTTATAACAGTTATAACCTCAACACTGATGGATCTGTAATAAATGGACATTCTGTATCACCCAGATGATGATTGGTTATCTTCTGAGTCTGGTTCCTCTCAAGGTTTCTTCCTCATACCGCCTCAGGGATGCCGCTGGCTCACCATTGGAGGAAATGCAGAAATGCTGAAATGCTGAAATGTATTTTTGTAATCTGTTTAATTCTGTAAAGCTGTTTTGTGACAATGTCCACTGTTAAATGCTCAACAAATTCAATTCAATTGAATCATTTTCTAGAGAAGGATTTCGAATTTTTCCAATTTGCCAATAAATAAGGTCATCAATGCTTCATATTGATGATGTTCGTTCTTCTGTGAGGTCCAAGGAAATTTACTCATTAATTAGAATCCAGACCTTTTCAATAATTTTCATATGATCTTCTATTAGAATGGAGAGAACCAGTGATCTAACAGCATTTAGAACTTTTCTCAGAAGTCTCTCCTTCCATGTTGTTGGTAAAACTGCTGTTTTTGTTTGTGTGTGTGTGTGTGTGTGTGAGTGTAAGTGTGTAAGTAAGATCATTATACCAGTGTAGGAGTGCTAAATAAATATAAAAAAATTATTTATTCTCTGAAATCAAGCAAACTGATACATTCTCACTGTATAGTGTGCAATAAAATCCATTTGATAAATGTTTTATGCTTCTATGTGACGCTGTTCGTTCTTTTTATCGAATGTTTTATTTCGCTGAAAGAATGCAAATGATTAGAGCGATAATTTCAGGCATGTGATGTGTAACGCACAGAGCAAGGCCAGAAGAAGTGATACAAGAGGGAGAAGCTCTCAAAACACATTTCACACCACAAAGAAATCTGGTAAGATATTTGGAGGTGGTGAAGAATAATAAATACCCCCAGTGCTCTGAGATCATCTGACTTGGTCTGGTCGTGCTCGACTCTGGTCCAGGATGGGACCTTCTAAAGAAACTATTGGACTTTTGTTGCTTTTGTCAAGCGTCATAATACATTCAAGCTCCACTGACACGTAAGATCCTTTCATATTTCATGATTTTCTTATTTTCTGATGGACCTGTTTAGTGGACCTGATATTGATCAAAAATTTGAATGATGAAGTGATTCGAATAATACTGTTTTAGCAAAGATGTATAGTCAGTCTTCAGATTTAGGTTTGTTAAACAGTCCAGCTTCTGAGAATTGCTGAGGATCTCTTAAAGATTTTTCAAAACCACATTTGCTGCATACATGAAAAAATGGGTTTGAAATGGCTGAATTATCCGTGGATGCTGATTTCACATGATTTGAACTTGTTTCATAAATATTGCTCTTAAAAAAAATGTACACAAAAAATATAATAAATATAGGCCACACTTGTAAGTGTATTAACCCATACACATAAAAAAAAACTTTATTTCAATAGTCAAGTGTCTTTATTGTCATTTCAACCACTGCTACAGCGCAGTATGGAATGAAACACCGTTCCTCCAGGACTATGGTGAAATATAAAACAAAACAGAGCTACATGAAGAAACAATCTGGGAAATAACAGACCAAAAAAGAAATGACCAAAATTGAATCAATAGTCATTGTATCATAAATCTCTCTATGAGTTCTGACATGTTTGAGATCAGTATTAGACCCTTGAAGAGCTGCATCAGGTGTAGCAGATCATATTTTGAGTAAAAGAAAATGATATTAGTAAATTTCCCTGTTTTGGGCGTGGCCCATAAGTCTGGAGCGTGCACAGAACTGTAACTGTAAACCAGGGGCTGTCCGATCTTTTCCACAAAGGTCTGGTGTTAGTGCAGTTTTCATTCCAATCAGTCAAAGGCCACAACTTAAAAAGAAAAATCAGATTTCAACAGGTAGAATTTGGTGTGGGTTTGTTCGGCTGGAATGAAAACCTGCAACCTTTGTGGAAAAGATCGGAATGAGCAGAAAACAAATCCAAATCAAACAGATTTCTTAAACCTTCTGTTCTTAAACAGAACTCTGTGTTGGCATCTATGACAAAAACTTTGAAAACCTCACAGTACTTTTGGCGTGAAGATGATTTCCAGATTTCATGTGGCTCTATCGTTACATTCCTTCATTACAGTTACTACGGCAAATTAAACTTGCTTTGGTTGGCGTCTGGATTCCATGTTGGTTTGCAAATAAAAATCAAAAAAGTCTTTCTGAATATTTTTGGATATAAGACACATCTGAATAAATAAAATAATAATTAACACATGACACCAATTTTCACACGCTTGAGTGGGTCATTTTAAATTCTCTAAAACCCCCCAATATTTAGCGGTGTGTTGCCAAAGGATTAGGAGGAAAATGACATTTAATTATTAAACATATTTTTCCAGCTGTTTTTGTGAAATATTATGAAAAATAAATTGGAATTGCTGACTCATTCTGTCTACTGCTATATATAGACAAGATAAAACTCAGTTCAATCTAATTAAAATGATTTTTTCCAGAGATGTATTTGTTTTTGTATGAACGATCATAAACAGTGCTCCTAGCCAATTAAAAAATGTGCATTAGTTACTAATGCTGTGAATGTTAAATTGAGCTAAAGGGCATTAGAAAGAGGACTAGACATCTTATTTTGCAAGATATTTACTCTTTTTTATACACGTTGCTTCATATAATAGCGGCTTTTAGCATGTTATACCATTAAAGATTGCTGGTCAGAGTTTTCCCCTCTAGATCACTGATGGTGACCATGTCCTCTTAATAATCAGATCATTAACAAAGGGCCACTTAAAGATTTACCTAAATAGACGCATTCGATCAAATTTTTGTTCTATAGGATTAAAAAGACAACAACAAAAATGGTCACAAACCCACACAGAGAGACAACGAGCTCAAAATGATTTGCAGTATAAACCTTTTACATTTCAAAGTAAATCCATGCAAACCAGTCAAGTGTGAACGTTTCCACCTCATAAGTATTGATTGTCATGTGGAGCACACAGTGAACACAAACTCAACATACACAAACAACATAAGTGCATTTGTTCTATCATTTCAATGATAATTGTATTTAAACAATCTATTAAAATTTAACTGAGTCAAAGTAAGTGTTGAACTGTGAAACAAAGTCTGCTGATGCTTCCATACAGGAACACATCGGAATCTAATCAAGAGAAAACTTCCCCTGAAAGTGAATCTGAAAAAGAAAAAATGTCATCTGATACTAAATCTGACAAAGAGAATGAAAAGACTTCATCAGACACTGAATCTGAAAAAGAGAAAGAAAAGACTTCATCTGATACTGAAAATAAAAAAGAGAAAGAAAAGACTTCATCTGATACTGAATCTGAAAAGGAGAAAGAAAAGACTTCATCTGATACTGAATCTGAAAAGGAGAAAGAAAAGACTTCATCTGATCCTGAATCTGAAAAAGAGCAAGAAAAGACTTCGTCTGATACTGCATCTAAAAAAGAAAAAGAAAATACTTCATCTGATACTGAATCTGAAAAAGAGAAAGAAGAGACTTCATCTGATACTGAATCTAAAAAAGAGAAAGAAAAGACTTCATCTGATACTGAAAATGAAAAAGAGAAAGAAAGGACTTCGTCGGATACTGAATCTGAAAAAGAGAAAGAAAAGACTTCATCTGATACTGAAAATGAAAAAGACAAAGAAAAGACTTCATCTGATACTAAAAATGAAAAAGAGAAAGAAAGGACTTCGTCTGATACTGAATCTGAAAAAGAAAAAGAAAATACTTCATCTGATACTGAAAATGAAAAAGAGAAAGTAAAGACTTCATCTGATACTGAAAATGAAAAAGAGAAAGAAAAGACTTCATCTGATACTGAAAATGAAAAAGAGAAAGAAAAGACTTCATCTGATACTGAATCTGAAACAGAGACAGAAAAGACTTCATCTGATATTGAATCTGAAAAAGAGACAGAGAAGACTTCATCTGATACTGAATCTGAAAAAGAGCATGAAAAGACTTCGTCT
>NW_028149174.1:0-20000 GCF_946808225.1 Silurus aristotelis
GAGAGAGAGAGAGAGAGAGAGAGAGAAAGGAGAGAGGGGGGAAGAGGGAGAGAGAGAAGAGGAGAGAGAGAGAGAGAGAAAGGAGAGAGGGGGGAAGAGGGAGAGAGATATAGACAGAGAGATAGAGAGAGAGAGAGAGAGAGAGAGAGAGAGAGAGAGAGAGAGAAAGAAAGAAAGAAAGAAAGAAAGAAAGAAAGAAAGAAAGAAAGAAAGAAAGAAAGAAAGAAAGATGGAAGGGGCTCAACACCTGGACCACAGCACGAGTGGAAGGGGGAGAGAGAGAGAGAGAGAGAGAGAGAGAGAGAGAGAGAGAGAGAGAGAGAGAGAGAAAGAAAGAAAGAAAGAAAGAAAGAAAGAAAGAAAGAAAGAAAGAAAGAAAGAAAGAAAGAAAGAAAGAAAGAAAGAAAGAAAGAAAGATGGAAGGGGCTCAACACCTGGACCACAGCACGAGTGGAAGGGGGAGAGAGAGAGAGAGAGAGAGAGAGAGAGAGAGAGAGAGAGAGAGAGAGAGAGAGAGACAGAGAAATTGAGAGAGAAATTGAGAGAGAAAATTTCTCCTTCAGAAGATAAGGAATCCCCTCTATCATTCCTCCTGCCGGTTTCTTTTTTGGGTCTTTTCTTCTCTTCACAGACACGTCTCCGTCACATGGCGGCACGTGGACCGTAACTCACCCGGACCCTCCCGCCTCCACGTGCCGCTGACTGAGTTTAGGCGAAAAAAGTTAAGGCCCATTTCCCATCGCGAGACGTGTGGCAGCAGTACAACATAAACTTGTTCAGGAAAAAAGAAAACAACTCCATCCCTTGTTTTTTTTTTCACTTCTCCGTCATTGGTGGAAATCGCAGGAAGTGTGCAAATTCTGTTAATAAATAAATTACTAATAAATCTGTTTCAAAACAATCACTTTTAACATGAATTCCCTCCGACAGCAGAGATTTTTATCTGTGAGGGAAAAACATTTCAGCCTGCGCTTTACGCTACAGCGCCAAAAGTTTGCGGACACCCGACATTTGGTTCTTATTTGCTGTTGTAATAACTTTCGCTCTTCTGTGTTCCAATAGATTTTGTGGAGAGTTTTGTGCTCACTGATGCAGGTGAGAAGGTGAGAAGATTCCTGGGATGCAGTCAGCATGAAAAATTCATCCCAAAATGTGTTCAATAGGGTTTATAGCTCTATAGCAGGAGATCTTCCACTCCAACCCATGAAAAGCAGATCTTCATTGGAACAGGTTTCAGGTCTCCTAGTTCCAATGAAGGCAAACATTTCATGATCCTGCGTCAACTTTGTGATAACAGTTTGAGCCTCATATGGCAGGAAAAGGCCGGTGTCCCAATACTTTTGGCTGCACAGGGTAATTCGTGTCATGGAAATAAAATCTGTATGAAATACGTTCATGTCTCTTCTTCTTCTAGTTGAATCAGACGAGGCTGAAGCTTCCTGCTGCTGTCTGGTCACGCCGGTCGTTATCAGACACGCTCGGACATGAATTAAACACCGCCGCTGCTCAGGGAGACGTTAGAAATCTCCTCATCACTAATTAATGGCAGTGTATTATTTAAGCGCTACGCCTCATTAGCGCCACTCGACACTGGTTTTAAAGATGTGAACCTGATATTAAAGTTTTACTCCAGCGCTCTGTAACGATCTAAAGGGGTTTATTACACCGCAGAGTCCCTCCACGTCTCAGAGAAAACGCCGGAGTAAGCTTTCAGAAGCCGAGGAGCTGAAACATTAACACTGACGGCTCTTCTAGAATTCCATCAGCACTGGTCCTTGATTAGACTGGAAAGAAGGATCTCACCGGGGTACAGATGAGAGAAGAGAGAAGGATCTGAACCACTTCATCAGAAGATTCTGCTTTAGAGTTTTTATCACACATACTTTCACACTTTGATGAATTATATTACATAAAAAAAACCTGAAACATCTGTATCTCACGTCTGTTTCATGACAGGGGTGAGAGAAACTGAGGAATATGAGGAAGAAACATTGAGAGGAACTAAGGACTTAACAGGGAACCCCTCCTCATCTGGGGGACACACGGTACTGCTGTAAGCCAATCAGAACACCTGAGAGAGTGTTCAGCCAATCAGAACCCTTGGTCTGCTTTCAGATAATCAGTACACGCAAGTTGGCTGAGAGCAGATCGTGCGTTCTGATTGGCTGAGAAGAGACCGTGCCAATCAGAACGCTCGGTCTGCTCTCAGCCAATCAGAACACCCGGTTTGTTCTCAGCCCATCAGAACATGCAGTACTGTGTTCAGAACATGTGGTCTTTAGTTAATCAGCTTCATTTGTTCATCCCTATGGAGTGGGTCAGAGCTGACAGTGGATAAAGTAAGAAAAGGATGCTGAAGGAACCTTGAGAGGAACCAGTAACTCCAAAGGGAACCCATCATCATCTACACCAGAAAGTGTTCTTATACATCATTCCCTTCTAAACTGTAGAATCGGTACTGTAGAACAAGTGCTGAGTGTAAACCAGGAACTTACACAGTACTTCCTTCAGCCAATCAGAACACATGGTACTTTGTGATGTATTTTTTATAGAGACTTCAAAGCCATAAATGTATTTAAACATAATTAAAAAACAATCAGAACAAGTATGAAAAATATTAGTAAAAGAATAATAAAGTATTTTGCGGGAAGTTTATTTGTTCATAATACATTATATTTTTATATATATACGTTTGCTGAAGACGACCTGTCCAAATGCATGAATTACTGGAACCATGTCCTGTGGTCTGATGAGACGAAGATAAACTTATTTGGCTCAGATGGTGTCCAGCATGTGTGGCCACGCCCTGGTGAGATGTACCAAGAAAATTGTGTCTTGCCTACAGTCAAGCATGGTGGTGGTATCATCATGGTGTGGGGATGCATGAGTGCTGCTGGTACTGGGGAGATGCAGTTATTGAGGGAAACATGGATTCCAACATGTACTTTGCCATTCTGAAGCTGAATATGATGCCCTCACTTCAGAAACTGGGTAACGTCATTTCCAACATAATAACGACCCTGCTTTGCTGCCTTGCTGAGGAAGCTGAAGGTGAAGGTGATGGAGTACGAAGTATGTTTTCAGACCTGAACCCTATTGAGCCCCTGGTGTGCATCCTTGAAAAGAAGGTGGAGAAGCTCCATGTGTCTAACATTTAGCAGCTCTGTGATGTCATTATGGAGGAGGATCCCAGCAACAACCTGTGCAGCTCTTGTTAAGTTCCATACCCAGGGGGATTGAGGCAGGGCTGGATAACAACGGTGCTCACACACAATATTATATTACTGTTTTGACGTGTTTACTTAGGGTGTACTCACTTTTGTGATATGCAATATATCTAGCAGAGGCCACGCCCCCTTTTACTATGACTCACATAGATGGATACACCTTGTTCTCTTCACTGGGATTGTTGAGATAGGTTGAATTGAGTTCATTCCAAGGATAAATGTGTGCGCGTGCGTGCGTGCGCGCGCGTGTGTGTGTGTGCGTGTGTGTGTGTGTGTGTGTGTGTGTGTGTGTGTGTGTGTGTGTGTGTGTGTGTGTGTGTGTGTGAACACATGTGTCAATATTCACTTAATAAGCCGAGGCTTTGACAAAGGAGCTCTTGTTTCACTGAGCAATCAGCTTGTGAGAGGTGAACATGCTCAAGGCAAAATAGTTTCACTGTTACAGGAAGTAGGTATGGACGAGACGTGCTCTGCAATGCTGAGAATTTGGTCTAAAATAACACAACCGCATTAAGACCCATACATGTGCACACACACACACACACACACACACACACACACACACACACACACAGGGAATGGCAGGTTGTAATCGGAGCGGGAAGTGAAGACATGCTGCTGAATACGGCTGAGGAATTCCCCGAGGCGCTGCTCTGATAAAATCCCACTTATTACAATTTGCTGAAACAGTAATGATTGTGTAGGGACGGCGTACTTCACACTTTAATTTATCGCCTGCTGAAATGCCTGACTGCTCTGGATCTCAGGAACTGATCCTGGCCAGTGATCTGGTGCTTTTCCACCACACAGTACAGTTACAAATCCAGAACTAGTTCCTGTGTCTGGTTCCCACTACAACACTTTTAAATGCTACAATGGAAAAACATTTATAATTTAATAGCAACAGTGGAGGAGCCCCAGGCCCAGATCTGCAGACCCTGTTCTTCAGGTTATGTTCTTTAGGATTAGGTCTTCAGTTTCAGTTCTTCAGGAACAGATCTTTAAGCCCAGATCTTCAGGTTCAGCTCATCAACCACAGATGTTCAGCGCAGATCTTCAGGTTTAGATTTTCAGCCTCATATCTTTATGTCCAACAGTTAGGACCAGATCTTCAGGCACAGATTTTTAAACTCGGATTGTTAAACGCAGACCTTTAGACCCAGATGTTTAGGCTAGTTCAAGCCCTGATTGTTAGGCACAGATCTTCAGGCTCAGATGTTCAGGTTTAGATTTTTTAAGATCACATCTTCAGACTCAGATGTTACATTTACATTTACATTTGTGGCATTTAGCAGACGTTATGGTCCATCATTTTTGCTCAGAAATTATGATTTAGTTTTGTCTTATTAACGTGAGAAAGAGAAGGTCACGGGTTTAAATCCCAGCACCACCCAGCTGCCACTGCTGGGCCCTCGAGCAAGGCCCCTAACCCTCATTCGTTCAAGTCGCTCTGAACATGGGCGTCTGCCAAATGCCATAAATGTATGAATAAAAGAGTCTTTATAGCTGCTATAGTTAAGTGAAAACAGGAACTAACTTAGTTCACAGATCATAAAATGTAACTGTAAACGGATAAAAGTATAACTTGGTGTTTTAAATTTAATTTAAAAATGGGACTTGGAAAAGTAAGAGGAATAAAGCTCTCGGTGGACACGCTGTTAGAGGAAACTCATCAACTTTAGGGTAGAAACTCAGTCTCTTCACACCATGAGCTGCTGTTGATTAATTACACACGTCCTCCAGTGTTTTTATTCCTTATTTATGATATAGTAATTGGATACTTGTACAAATAGTGCATTTGAGATTGTGAGTGTGTGTGTGTGTGTGTGTGTGTGTGTGTGTGTGTGTGTGTGTGTGTGTGTGTGTGTGTGTGTGTGTGTGTGTGTGTGTGTGTGTGTGTGTGTGTGTCTGTGTGTGTGTGTGTGATTTCAACAATAAAGTAATACTGCTGTCAGAAGTGCTGACAGCTCATTACACACACACACGCACACACACAGACACACACACACACACACACACACACACCCACCCACACTCACCCACACACACACACATACACACACACACACTGAGAGAGATTTCTGGAATATCAGATCTTAAGAATGTGAGTAATTTTGTCGGTTTCTAGCACAGAAACCTGTTTGGACTCGTCTCTGCTGAAGTTTCACTCCGATTTCACTTCCTCTTTCTCCTTCACTTTACTGGAACAATGGAAGCTTCATCTCTCTCCATACACGTTCTCACACTAGAGCTGATTTGCCACTGAATATACACTATAGGAACAAAAGCATTGGGACACCTGACTTTTCTAGCCATATGTGGTTCTTCACCAAACTTCTAAGTGTGGAAAATGTGGAAATTTCCCTTTGCTTGAACTTGGAAACCCAAACCCAGTTCCAGCATGACAATGCCCCTGTGCACAAAGCCAGCTCCATGAAGATCTGCTTTTCATGGGTTGGAGTGGAAGATCTCCAGCTACAGAGCTCCAGCACCGTTAGGAAGGGAGTTAGAGAAGAACATTTCGAAATAGTGAAATTTTTTCGGTGTTTTGCTGTAGAAATCTTGCTCCACCCACTATTTGATGACATCATGTAGAAAGGCAGAGCTACAAAACAGACTACATCAGAACATGTTTATTGTGATGATGTTATGTCTATTTCCCTGCAAGTCTGCTGAACAAAAGCATTTTAAAGAAACCTCAGTGTGTGTGTGTGTGTGTGTGTGTGTGTGTGTGTGTGTGTGTGTGTGTGTGTGTGTGTGTGTGGATAATTAGCGGATGTGTGACTGACCTGGTGATGTTTCCCATCATGCATTGCTGAATCAGCATCTGTCAATCAGCCATAAATAAAGTGTTTTGGGTTCAGAGCTGTAATTATGTGAACAGATATGCACAGAGAGAGCATTTAAAGCCGGTGTGTGGGTTTATGTGTAACATAAAGAAAGTTTCTCCATCATTAAGGCTTTCAGTAGAACTTGTAGAACCTCTCATTGAAGAACCCTTTAGAGAACTGTAAAATCCCTTAACTATACATTCCATGCTGTAATTATCAGCATAAATCAGAACCATAAAGGACGTCATCTGTGTAGAACAGGGGAAGGGACTGCTCTGGCAGGAGAACATGGCAGGATCCTGCTGACAGAAGCTCTTTCTTCTGACACTTATACTTTACAGAAGTGAAAGGAAAGCAGTCTGGGTGATAAATCACAAGTTACAGCTGCTGCGCCCGACTCATAACAACATATCACTCGTTCTCCTGAAAGGCACTGAAAGCAATAACAAACAGGACTGATTCATAATTATAAGAAAAGTCTGAGAGGGAGATCTCTGTGTTCCTTTAAGAACCAAAACATGGTTTCCTTCTGAGATGTTTCAGATGTGGGCTGTCAGCATGTAGCAGAGAGCAGCGCTCGACAAAATGCTTTCAGAAATGCTTCTTCTCAGGGGGTGTGGCATGGGGGCGTGGTCATTAGTGACAACCCTATAGGGACTAATATATAAATATGTATATTTTATTCATTTATTTATTTAAAGCTGCTTTGGGACAATGTCCACTGTTAAAGTCCTATAAATATAACACTGAATTGAAGTGAATTGAAATTAATTAAAATGAATTGAATTGAATTGAATTGGGGGAGTAGTGGCTTCTGCCATAATGCCTGTAGGGGGGTGTTGAGGGTTGGTGAATGGGGTTTGTTCTGTAGAAAGTGTGGGGGGAGATCTGGTTTGGGGCAGTGGGTGTGGCCTGTCTGGTGGGGAAGTGGGAGTGGTTGGGGATGTTGTCTGGGGTGTGTTCTGGAAGGTGTGGATCATAGGTTATGGTGTAAGGGTGTGGTATGTTGTGTGTTTTTAGGGTGTATGTTTGGAGATGTGGTCTGAGTTTGTGGTGTTGGGGGTGTGTTCTGGGATGTGTGGTGTAGGGGGTGTGTTTAGTGACATGGACTTGGCGTGTTGTAGCGAGGGGGTGTTCTGGGATGTATGGTGTATGTGTATTTGGGGGTGTGGTATAGAGGGTGTGTATTTAGGTTTGTGGTATAGGAGGTGTGTATTTGGTGGGGGGTATAGGGGTGTGTATTTGGGGGGGTGGTATAGGGGGTGTGTATTTGGGGGTGTGGTATAGAGGGTGTGGTATAGGGTGTGTGTATTTGGTGGGGGGTATAGGGGGTGTGTATTTGTATGAAAGGCTATGATCATGTTGCTTTTTTAATCTCAGCTTTATTTTCAGATTAGACTCGACACTCCACAGAGGAGCCACAGATCCCTAGTGCCTTCTTCCAGGATTTATTCCAGATCTCTGTAATGTCTCTAACTCATATATGAGGCGAGAACATGAAGCCGTGTAAGATTTGCTTTACACAGTAAATGCGGAATAAATGCAGTTGGAATGAAAAACGTGAGCAGGGAACTGAAGAAACGTCGGACCTCACGTGGTTTAAATTGTACTTATGCACTTGACTCAAATTCTTGAAATGACTAAAATGTCTCCAGTGTCCAACCCACAATCATTCCCCAAACCAATCCAGTTTACAACCACACGCACTAACATGAACAAAAAGAAATTAGCACATGGGAGGATCAGCGTGTTAGAAGCGCTAGCGTGTAAACTCGGGTTTCTAGACGTAACAGATGTCTGGGATTGGTTGAGGAGACAGGAAGTCCGTCCCTCCCACCTTCACTGGCTCAGGCTTCAGGCTTGTGGCTGATGTTGCACGATTTTATTATCTGTATGTGCTCTATATTATTCTCTGCTCTTATTGAATTCTGCCTTTTGGGAAAATAATGTTTCCCAACAGATCTGATGTAAAAATAAACCAGTGCAATGTGAGTCATTTCATTATTCAAGATGAAATAAAGCCACTGTGCAACAAGAAAAATGAAACGCAGAGCTGGAAACCAGCCCAGATGATCTGAAGTTACGTACGCAATTTGCCTGATTTCCCATGATGCTCAAGTTCCTGATAGGCTGGACACTCTGCAGAAGGCCAGGATTAAAGCTCGGAGAGAAATCTCCAGCAGAGCGAGGCAGTGTTTCATTCACACTCACTCAGAGTCTGTGCAGAGCTCCAGCTTTCTGAGAAGCTTCAGAACATGGACTTGATAAGAGATACTCAGACTGGGGTGAAGTGATTGTGATAATGGTGTGTGTTAATGTTGTGTGTGAGATAATGGTGTGTGTTAAAGGTATCATACCATAGTGATGGTGATGATGAAGGACATGCTGAGTGAGGGTGGTGAGGAAAACACTAACCAGAGCGATGGTGAGAGACACTCCAACCAGAGTGATGGTGAAAGTGAAGAACATGTTGAGCAGAGTGATGGTGATATGAAGAACATGTTGAGCAGAGTGATGGTGATGATGAGGAACACACTGACCAGAGTGATGGTTATGATGAGGAACACACTGACCAGAGTGATGGTGATGATGAATGTAAGGAAGTAGAAGAAGCTTAGCTAAAGATAGAGAGATTGAGTCAGAGAGTGTGAGTAACTCCACTCTTTCATTACTCTTGGCTGTGAGGAGATCATTTCTCTCCAGATCTTCTCTCCTCCGGGCTGTAATTTATACACGTCTTTCAGCACTGACATCGCCCTGCTCCAGGGCTTTTAGCAACACCATGTATCTGTTCTGGATAAATGCTTCTGAGCTTTGCAGGTCTGCAGACTTGTCTGGACAGGAGTTTTAAAGATAGGAGATATTTCTCTAAATGTGAGAATATGATTCTTGGATTTTTTTTTTCTTTTTTAAATTCTGAACCTTAAAGAAATCTTTTGCCAATTTGAATTGATTATATGCACATCTGTGGAAGCTTCTCCATCATTCATCAAGTAGGGTAGGTCAAAACCCAAACATCTACACTTATCACATGTTCCAATGCGGCTGGCAATGTGACGAAATCTTTTATTCATTAGGCCAAAAGAATGTGCACCCCCTGGTTTTTGTATGACCCATGTGTTATTATTAGGCTTAGACCCCAAAAATGTTCCAGCAAGTGCCCAAAGCCAGCTCTATGAAGATCTGCTTTCTGCATTTGATGAAAGATCTCCTGCTATAGAGCTTCTCACCTGCATGAGTACCTGACTTTACTAAAACACTTGTAGCCGAATTAATCTCCACAAATCTCCACAAAATCTATTGGAACCTCTTCCCAGAAGAGTGGAGCTCATTATAACAGGGAATAAATGGAGACGATATGTGAAATGAGATGTTTAAGAAGAAGCATATACCAATCATATGCTCCACAAACATTTGTCGTTAGTGTACACAAGGTACTAAAGTTTCATTCTTAAAAAATGAGCAGCTGGAAAAAAAACTGATTGTCTGGAGGAGGTATTGCGACACGCATTTTTATCTTGCAAATGGAATTTTATACGATCAAATAACATAAAAACATCAGGGGATAACATCTGTACTTCCAAACCGCTACACTGCTTCTTATCAACCCACTTTCCTGATATGGACTTCCTGTTCTGAATATGGACTTCAGTGATGTTGAGACTCATGTCTGGTTTATTTTAGCTCACTGCCTCCTCAGTGGGACTTTTTTTAGTGAACTTTCTTCTTCTTCTTAAAGGTTTCTCGAGATCGTGTACACCATGTTTCTCACAGCAGTGTTGTATTTACCTCCTCCCCTGTGTTCCAGCCCAGAGTGGGGTTCATGGTGTATCGAGTTCCCCTGTGTTCCTGGTTTATGAGGACTGGGGAGTGTCTGTATTCACTACGTCCACTACGTTGAGAAGAGCCTGGGTAAAGCCCTGTAGTGGAATCCAGGGGTTGTTATGTTTTTTTTTTAAATGATGAGGTTGTCATGTCCTTTTGTTCATGGTTATAAATATCTGTGTGACAAACTGAGTCTGGAAACACATCAATGAGTCTGAGAGAAGAACTAATGCCAAGCCAGAAGACGCTGAGATTTATATAAAGCGTACGCTTTGACCTAGCTGAGAAAAATGAGGCTGAGGGACGAGCTGAGCTGTGAATGCAGATTCTACACACACACACACACACACACACACACACACACACACACACACACACACACACATTTTCAGAACAGCAGCTAAAAATAAAAATATACAACTTTTGGGAGGAAACAAAGGTTTACAAAGAGCTGCAGAAGAATTGGGCGTGTTGCTGAAGCCGTACACTGAATACAATTACAACAACTATACAACTTACACAATACAACTTGTAGCACAATATAAAACAATAAGCAGATAAATGATACATTTTTGTGGGATTTGTTTTTGTGTAGCAGGTTCCACAAGAGGCAGAGACACACAGTTGTGAAGGACATCTTTGGATGCTTGAAATTACGAGACCCAAACAAGTTCCAGCATGATGATGCCCTGTGCACAAAACCAGCTCCATGAACATCTGCTTTCCATGGGTTAGATTTGGTGGAGGATCTCCTGCTATAGAGTTCCAACCCTGTCGAACACTTTTGAGATGAAAGTGAACACTGGCACCCCAGGAACCTTCTCACCTACATCAGAACCGGCTTTTACATCTATGGCATTATGGCAGATGCCCTCATTCAGAGCGACTTACAACTGAGGGGCGGGTTAAGGGCCTTGCTCAAGGGCCCAGCAGTGGCAGCTCAGTGGTATTGGGATATGAACCTGTGACCTTCCGTTCTAAAATCCAATGACTCCCACCTCCACTTTACTAACACCCTTGTGGCTGAATGAATCTCCACAAATCTCCACAAAATGTAGTGGAACATCTTCCCAGAAGAGTGGAGCTCATTATAACAGGGAATGGAGACTGGATGTGGAATTGGATGTTCAAAAAGGACCACATGTGTTCTGGTGTCCACAAACCTTTTATACACACAGTGACCTATTTAGCAGCTTTTCAGTCCTGAGTTTATCCTCAGCAACGACTCTGATTCTCTGTCAGCTTTTTCCACGTCCCCGAATCAAAGAGACAAAAGAGACACAGGACTCAGGAAGTTTTTACGCATAAATCTGTGGGGACAAGTGACTTATGGAATTCATATGAAAACGATTCTTATTATTATTATTTGCGGGTTGATCCGAAGCCTTTAAAGCATCACACACGGTCTATAAACACCTCATCAGTGCCCTGAAGAACATGACTTCAAAAAGCCCAGGCATGTCAGCAACTCGTCTCCTGAACGCTTCACACATCATCCACTACCTCCTCAGTAGCAATGCCAGGGTCAGAGGTCACATCATTACATTACCATCTGTTAGCATGTGCTCTCTCCTGACCAGCCGCTCCAGCAGGGACATGGCAACCGCTTTATTATTATTGATGATTCTACCAGGGGGTTACAAGGAACATCTACAGGAAGAAAGGAGAGGTCTTCATTTAAAACTCGATCTAATCTAGACATAATAAAAATATAAAAATTTAGTTGAAAGAAAGAAAGAAAGAAAGAAAGAAAGAAAGAAAGAAAGAAAGAAAGAAAGAAAGAAAGAAAGAAAGAAAGAAAGAAAGAAAGAAAGAAAGAAGTATCTGTACTTTATTAAAGTATTTCTGTTCTAAAGATGTTTCTTCAGTAGATTGTAGAGATGCTCATGTTGAGATGTTCAGTGCAGGTGAGAATCGACAGCTTGGTCACAAACAAGGATACAAACGTTATAAAAACATCAATGCATGAAGTATGAAGTTTTTCATATTTCAATAAAAACTAATCAACAGGAAAAACCAATAATCAGTTCGTACTGCATTATAAATGTCCCATAAGGAGAAATGATGTTTAATAGCGAATTTCACCTCAAATGGCAACAGCAGATTTTAAGAGAGATTAAATGACCTTCTCCAGAGCAGGCTGAAGGACATTTTTTTTTCTTATAGTTAAGTTTGTTCTATAAGTTTTTTTAATGTAATTAGTTTTTCTTCTGTTTATCAGTGAAAAAGTTCTTATTATAAAATAAATACATTCAGTAATTATCAAATGTAACCTGCTTTTTATGTAATTCATCTATCAATCAATTAATTAAAATATTTTGATTGGTTAATGATAGATCTATATTTCTATAATTTTATTTCTATATAAGTATGAAAACACATCCTTCCAGCTCGGACCCTCTGCCTGGACACTCGCTACCAATACTTTTCTTTCATAAATAAAGAAAACGTGAACTTTACAAATCCTCAAAACATGAAATCTACAAACTGACAACAAATAAAAATACTTTTAATATAAGATTTAATACAATAAATGACCAATGGTTTGTGGACACCTGATGATAAAACTAGTGTTTGTGGAGATTTTGTGGAGATTCATTCTGCTGTAAGTGTGTTAGTAAAGTCAGGTGTGATGTAGGTGAGAAGGTGAGGAGGTTCCTGGGGTGCAGTCAGCGTGAAACATTCATCCCTAAAGTGTTCAGTATGGTTGATGTGCTATAGCAGGGGATCTTCCACTCCAGCCCATAGAAAGCAGGGGAAGAGTCCATGCTAAAGCCTATGTAGATGTTCTTTACAGTTGTGTATCTCCAGCTTACAGTTTTTGGAAGAACCACAATTTCACTCAACATTTTGTTCTACTGTGAGTTTTAATCCACTTCATCATGTTCATGAAGAAAACAACCTTCTGCTTCCATCACACTGCAATACATCATCGTTTAATCAGCAGTTTTACGGCGTTTATTTTCAGAACGTTGGAACGAGTTTTAATGTTTAAAGTTATTCTTTAATGAAAGAAATGAAGAGATCCAACTGGAAGACACGCCATGAAATGATTCACTTTTAGCCTAAAGAATATAATGATTGGAATCATTAAAAACTAAATGGAATACACACACACAAACACACACACACACACACACACACACACACACACACTCACACACACACACACAGTAATGACGAGTTGTAATGCCAGGACTGGGGCACTGAGTGCTGGGAGAGAGAAGAAAGAACACCTTTAGTGGAGTGTTTAAAGCTCTTGGACTGAAACACACATTAATATGAATAATTTGGAGAAGTGGGTTTATGAGAGGAGACTGGGATCAGCGCCCAAACCCACACTAATACTCACACTGAACCTCCAAACCTCAGAGAACCTGACAACACGCACACCACACACACAAGACCTGATTCAGATCTGAGTGTGGAGAGGAACGTTCTACTGCCTCGATATAGTGCATCATGACGATGATGACGATAATGATGAAGATGATGATGAAGATGATGATGATTGATGATGATGACTGATGATGATGATGATGACAATCAAAAGGATGATAAAGACCACAAGATTGATGATGAAGAAATTGATGGCCATCTTCATCATCATCAGGAGAGTTGGTGGTTCAGCAAAGTAAAGGCATGGGACTTGGGATTAGAAGGTCACGCCAAATTCCATGAATGTAAATGTAAATAATGACAATAAAAATGATGAGGATGATGATTCCATGATAATGTTTTAATGATGAAGATGAAAATGATGATTATAATGAAGACGATGAGGATGGTGATGGAAAATGATGATGATATTGTTGAATGAATGATGACAATGAAGATGATTTAGATGACGATGACAACAACAATGAAGAAAAAGATGAAGATGATGGTGATGAAGATGATGATGGTGATGAAGATAAAGATGATGATGATTTTGAAATTTATGAAACAAAATGTTTGACTGAGGAATCGCTGTATAACTTTAACACTAAAACTCATTCTGATTTATTTCTCCTGATACTGATGATCTCACTGCCTGTGTGTGTGTGTGTGTGTGTGTGTGTGTGTGTGTGTGTGTGTGTGTGTGTGTGTGTGTGTGTGTGTGTGTGTGTGTGTGTCTGTGTGTGTGTGTGTGTGTGTGTGTGTGTGTGTGTGTGTGTGTGTGTGTGTGTTTGATCCAGACATAAATAGTAAACATACAGTATATAAAATCTTCCATCTGTCTGAAAAACTGCTCCGTGGTGTGTGTGTGTGTGTGTGTGTGTGTGTGTGTGTGTGTGTGTGTGTGTGTGTGTGTGTGTGTGTTGAAGCATATCAGTGCTGACTCAGAGACTGTGTCACCCTCAGAAGGTGTTGATTCATGTTCTATAACAGTGATTCTTACACTTGTGTCGCAATAAATAATAAGCTCCGCCTCCCTTTCGGTGCTACATGATGGTTCCTGATGTGAACAAACTTCTTTTAACGTTATTTAGAAACACAAATGTTCTTCCGGTTTCTTCCTGTACGGTGTTCCTGTGAATTCATCATCATGTCTTTTTACTCAGTATCAACAAAACCCCTACAGACTTTCCTTCTTTTCTGTAGTCAAAACATGCCATGTGACACCCCCCCCACACACACACACACACACACACACACACACACACACACACACACACACACACACACCCCTATACCGAGTCACACACAGTGTGTGAGTGGTGTCATGTGTCGGAGGCTACAGGAGACTCAGTGTGTGACTCAGGCGTGGAGAATGAAGCAGCAGGACATGGTGTTGTCTCTGAAAGAAAGCCCTCAGTGACTCTCACTCAGCCTTGAACACTCACAGTCATACAGTACATCACCTCTTCTCCTGCGGTAAACACTGCCCAGATGTTCCACATGTGTGTGTTCAGAGGTACATCGGGAGAGCCAGGAGAGCGTCCTCGGTGTAATTTACACGCTGATTCATCAGAACTGCACTTCCAGCATGTGAGCAGCGTTCAGGCCGAGTGTGTATCAATAAACTGTGTGTTCTAACAAAAGGGCGTTGATGCCCAGCGGAAAAGTGTGTCAGCGCTGTGTTTTCATGACCTTCTCTCTCAAAATCACTGACTTACTGCTTTATATACTTTTAATCATCAATATTTATAAAATTAGTCTCAATGGTCTGTTCTCGTCATTTCATGGCGTTTTTCTCGGGTGTGAGCGCAGACGCCTGTAGCATCAAATACATGTTATATTTATAAATATTTTATTCCACAACAACTGATCCGGTCGCAGAAACACACACAAGTACATTTACAACACACACTTTTCAAGAAAATCTTGACATCCTAAAGAAAGGTCACCTAAAAAATTATAAAAAAAATTTTTACACTTTTTTATGAACCATTTATTCTAACTTTGTTTTCTTTCCTGTAGAATTTACACAAAAACACACACACCTTCATTATAAATCCCATTAAATCCGTAATGTACAGAAACAACACAGAAACCCCCGGGGTGATGTTATGAGGGGAATATCAGTGCTTCTGCTGGAGATGATGTGTGTGTGTGTGTGTGTGTGTGTGTGTGTGTGTGTGTGTGTGTGTGTGTGTGTGTGTGTGTGTGTGTGTGTGTGTGTGTGTGTGTGTGTGTGTGAGATGAGGTGAATATCGATGCTTCTGCTGGAGATGATGTATGTGGAGGTGCAGTTGTGGCTACAGTGAAAGGAGACGTGTTGAATTGTGTTCATTGTGTTTCTTGCTTTAGTGGTGATGTTCATTCTCCCTGTATGAGATCCTGTGAGTGATGCAGCTCTGAGCTACTGCACTTCTCTATAATACTGATGATTTCTGTGTGTGTGTGTGTGTGTGTGTGTGTGTGTGTGTGTGTGTGTGTGTGTGTGTGTGTGTGTATTTAATTCAATTCATTTTTTATTTGTATAGCAGTTTTAACAATGAACATTGTCTCAAAGCAGCTTTACACAGATAATGTGGTGATTAAAAGTGAAGATGTTCTTCATAAGTAAGTTTGTCCCTGATGAGCAAGCCGGTGGCGACTATATATGCATACTCTGAAACAAGAAGTTCACACAGCCCAGAGAATACACATCTTTCATTTAAAAGAATGACTTTCCATCTAGCTAGCACTAACAATCACAGAGGCCACACCTCTTTCACTATTTCTGACAAAGAAGCATCACCTTAAAAAAAAGAGCATGAGGTCACATCTCCTTCTAAAAGCAAAAGCCACATTTCTTTCACTGGAACTCTGGAACTGAGACAGAAGCCACAAATTATTTACTAGAATACAAAAAGAGGCCACACCTCCTTTAATTAAACTGATTCCAAGGCCACACCCACTTCAGTGGAAACTGAGAAAAAGGCCACACCCACTACAATGTGGCTAAAACAGAGTCCATCATGTAGCCAAAAAGCTACACATATTACACCATTAATGCTACTTATGATAAGTTGTAAGCCCAGTTTGTTAGGAAGCTAACCGATGCTAAGTCAATTATTGTGTTGATCTCATGTGTTGATTTCCTGGTTGGATGCAACTGGTTGGCTCAGACCACCGTTAACTCAGGAACACAGTACAGCAAGGGTTAAAGTTATTTGAGTTTGTTGGAGATCAAAGTTTTAAAAAGTTTCTCCCAAGCTTCAAGCCAGACTTTGTGGAAAATAAAATCCACCTACAAAAACAAGGCAGGATTTCTATATATTATTATTTTTTGCTTATTGTGCGGTTGCTAAGCATGACGCCAAGCTGGAGAACCACGTAGCATCGAACTGCAGCCAACAATCACAAACACACGACGTCCTAAAAGGATCCACGCCGCTGTAAAAACACATCGGTTCCCGACACTCATACCTACGAGCAGAACTGTGTCTCGAGTTATTATCAGTGAGCGTCTTTCTTTTCTTTTCTTTGTCCATCAGAAAGACAGTCTGCACAGAAGACAAACAAACGCACTACAGAGAGAATGTCAGGTCACGTCGTACACAGGGAACCGCAGGGTCTCGCAGGGTCTCGCGTTTGATCACATGGTGTCCGGCACTGGGTTGGAGTTTGAGTTTGATTCTCACAGCACACACTACATGTGTTCTGAGCAAACAGAGGAGGGACGGCGCACTGAAAAACGACTCGGCTGTTGGCAGCGTACGCGCTCTGTGAGGCTGACAGCTGTTCTAAATCATTTCCATCTCCACTCCGGATGCACTCGGGCCGCGACCGGAGCGCGCAATAAATCCACGCTCGTCTCATTTACGTTGTCAGAAGGTGAAGGCGTAATTCGACCAGGATGTCCACTCAGGCCAAAAATCTATCAGCGCTAGCAGGAGTGGTCTAACTTAAAACCTCCCCAATCAGCAGATTGGCAAAATCAGCAAGGCTGCTTTCACATCCAAAACCCTGACGTTTGGACCGATCATAAGCTCATTAGGAAATGGTTAAAAAGGGAATGAGGTTAACACATGGCTCAGGGTTCTTTTAAGATGATCCTTTTGTCTCCTGTTATGATCTTCACAAAGTGATGATTAGGAGAACCGAGGAACCGAAAACAAAATCTGCCTATGACTCATTCCTTTTTCTTTTTCCTGATTTTTCTTATTTTCATTGAAAAGAAATCACCTGACAGGACATATGGACACGTATCACTTCACATGAGACACTTCATAAATGTCTTGTTTACATATTTTTTGGATGAGATGTTAGTCTAGTCCAAGTCCCTGTCTTGTAAAATCTGTCTGTGTGGTGGCCACACCCCATGGAGCAAAATCATTATATGTCTGCATGTAGCCACACCCACAACATTAAGTAGTGAGGAAAGAAGTATCTGGGTGGAGCAAAATAAATATACAAAAATGTGGTTATGTGGGTGGAGCCAAAAGATGCAGTTACATTTGCATTATGTTTATCCACGTCTACCTAATTGCCTATCTAATACCTAACCCTTTTCATTGAGCCACGCCTCCTCACTGATCAGCCATAACTGAGGGTGGAGTTCAGGCACCATGGTCTTGCTGATATAGAAGCATGGCCTGAATTAGCATTGCTGCTCATTAACTAGCCAAAACCCCTCGTTAATAGGTTTGCTAACAGTAACGAACATCTCCAATAAATTTTTTTTTTTTTTTTAAATGCTCTCTCTGTTAGAAGTTTTCCGTTCCTGAGCCTCTGAAAAGTAAACCTGTGGAAACTCCAAGTCTGAGAGTTCAGCACTTCATACGCAGGATTTGAAGCCCAAAGCCCTCGTCCTCGAGCGGAGCTTAACGCCTCCATTCCCTCATCGAAATGCAAGCTGTTTCTCCTCCTCATGGAGAGCCAGGTTCTTTAACGAGCCTCACGGCAGAACCGGTTCAGGCAGGTCTGACCTAGACGTGAAAGCACTCGGCTCAAATCAGTGCAGCAGACGTTTTTAATAAACGCTGGGCTCACTGCAGTGTCCCCGACTGCTCCGTCCCTGTCCCTCCTCCAAAAACAGCACAAAACAACCCGCTTGGCTTCACGAGAGCTTCAGCGTTGGGTCAGAACGAAGTCTGCCGTCAGCACTGCTCATGGAAATGTTAAATATGAGGAGAGAAAAAAAGCCAAGGGTCATGCAGAATGGTTTAACGAGACTCAGATGGAATCGGACCTGCATGCCAACACTATTTATTTCTATTTATTTTATTTATTACTTTTGTCCCAGTTTAGTTGTTTAGTTCCCACTTCCTGTCTTTAGCTGCTAATCAGAAAACATACTTTCTCTGAGACGATCCTAATCTTCAGATTTTGTGGCTTGTGATTGGCTGCCACTCTGACTGCTGTAAATGATTACTGATAGCTCACTCATGTTGTACAATTTTATTTAAGAATAACAATTTTCCATTGTCATTTTATTTATTCAAAATGTATTAGAAATTAATGAATTATTTAGTACTAATGAATTACCGTTATCACATTTCTTTGCACATATTGGCTGTAATGGGGCTCCTCGATAATTTAAATAAACAAATAAAGCAAAGTTAGCATTTATTTGTATTATAGTATTTTTTATAATCAGGTGTATTAGAATATTATTATGTGTAAATGGATTATTTGCATATTCTATTCACAAGTTGTGTTCCAGTTCTGTGTTTATTACAGTATTACAGTTTCCTGAAAAAAGTATCCCAAACTACTGATATCATCTCTTTCCTACACTGTAAAACAGCTCGACAGGGTTGTGATGTTGTGTTATCGTTTACAGACACTATGTTTTAGATTGTTTGTGTTATTCCTAATAAAGTGTTCATTATCATTATTCTAACAATATAACAACTTTATTTCTAAATTGTTAAAAAATATAAAATCATTGTTATTGCTGTTTTATGTATAAAAAGATTCAGACTCATGGACTGATGTCTCCTGTGTTTATAATAAATAATAATGTGTGTTGAGCCTTTAACAGAAAAAAACATTAGAACACGTGGAAACTTGAATATGTATATATACTGTATATATAATTGTGTTTAATTATTTTTAATTATATTTAAAGAATATAACCAGTTAATTATGAAATTATTAGTAAGTATAAAAGCTAATTCTCTAAAATAATACCTACAATGTAAAAAAAAAAAAAAAAAAAAAGCATAATTAACAATAAAATCAGGAACAGCAATAAATAATTAAATACATTTAAAAGGGAAATGACAAAGTAAAAAGTTTATAAATAAATAAAATATAGTTTAAAAAAAGTTAATAAAAAGTTTGACAAAGATGAAAGACACAGAAAATAAATCAATCAATCAAAATATTGCTTTAAAAGAGCACAATATGCACAATAACAAACAAATAAACAAAATATTTTTTTTTTAACTAGATGGAAAAATGCTTTTTGTTTAAAATTTTCAAAACATAAAAACAGTGTAAATATAAATAGAAACCTTTAACACATAAACTGAGACCAGATTAATATTTAAATACATATAGAAATGCAGTCTGATGGATGGAACTGAAACTTTCCCTTCAGCCGATTATAACAATAATCACATGACGGAGTAAAGCAGTTTTTATTTATGGTACATTTCTTTGCTCAAACACACTTTAGTTCTACTCTATACACACACACACACACACACACACTTACACACACACACACACACACACACACACACACACACACACACAC
>NW_028149174.1:22500-30409 GCF_946808225.1 Silurus aristotelis
AAGGAGAAATAGAACACAGGCGTTTTGGTCTGTCAGCACCGAGCCTTCAGCAGGATTTTATAGCACTGTGCTTTTACTTGTTCAGGAGGATTGGAAAGTTTCAGTGAGATTTACAAAATCTCAGTACTGCACGTCTCCACACGTTTCTGTACATATCTACACGTCTCTACACGTTTCTGTACATATCTACACGTCTCTACACGTTTCTGTACATATCTACACGTCTCCACACGTTTCTGTACATATCTACACGTCTCTACACGTTTCTGTACATATCTACACGTCTCCACACGTTTCTGTACATATCTACACGTCTCTACACGTTTCTGTACATATCTACACGTCTCCACACGTTTCTGTACATATCTACACGTCTCCACACGTTTCTGTACATATCTACACGTCTCTACACGTTTCTGTACATATCTACACGTCTCTACACGTTTCTGTACATATCTACACGTCTCTACACGTTTCTGTACATATCTACACGTCTCCACACGTTTCTGTACATATCTACACGTCTCTACACGTTTCTGTACATATCTACACGTCTCTACACGTTTCTGTACATATCTACACGTCTCCACACGTTTCTGTACATATCTACACGTCTCCACACGTTTCTGTACATATCTACACGTCTCTACACGTTTCTGTACATATCTACACGTCTCCACACGTTTCTGTACATATCTACACGTCTCTACACGTTTCTGTACATATCTACACGTCTCCACACGTTTCTGTACATATCTACAAGTCTCTACACGTTTCTGTACATATCTACACGTCTCTACACGTTTCTGTACATATCTACACGTCTCCACACGTTTCTGTACATATCTACACGTCTCTACACGTTTCTGTACATATCTACACGTCTCCACACGTTTCTGTACATATCTACACGTCTCTACACGTTTCTGTACATATCTACACGTCTCCACACGTTTCTGTACATATCTACACGTCTCTACACGTTTCTGTACATATCTACACGTCTCCACACGTTTCTGTACATATCTACACGTCTCTACACGTTTCTGTACATATCTACACGTCTCTACACGTTTCTGTACATATCTACACGTCTCTACACGTTTCTGTACATATCTACACGTCTCCACACGTTTCTGTACATATCTACACGTCTCTACACGTTTCTGTACATATCTACACGTCTCCACACGTTTCTGTACATATCTACACGTCTCTACACGTTTCTGTACATATCTACACGTCTCCACACGTTTCTGTACATATCTACACGTCTCTACACGTTTCTGTACATATCTACACGTCTCCACACGTTTCTGTACATATCTACACGTCTCTACACGTTTCTGTACATATCTACACGTCTCCACACGTTTCTGTACATATCTACACGTCTCTACACGTTTCTGTACATATCTACACGTCTCCACACGTTTCTGTACATATCTACACGTCTCTACACGTTTCTGTACATATCTACACGTCTCCACACGTTTCTGTACATATCTACACGTCTCTACACGTTTCTGTACATATCTACACGTCTCTACACGTTTCTGTACATATCTACACGTCTCCACACGTTTCTGTACATATCTACACGTCTCCACACGTTTCTGTACATATCTACACGTCTCCACACGTTTCTGTACATATCTACACGTCTCTACACGTTTCTGTACATATCTACACGTCTCCACACGTTTCTGTACATATCTACACGTCTCTACACGTTTCTGTACATATCTACACGTCTCTACACGTTTCTGTACATATCTACACGTCTCTACACGTTTCTGTACATCTCTACACATTTTTACACGTTATTGTACATATCTACACGTCTCTACACGTTTCTGTACATCTCTACACGTCCCCACACGTTTCTGTAAATGTCTACACGTCTCCACACGTTTCTGTAAATGTCTACACGTCTCTACACGTTTCTGTACATATCTACACATCTCCACACGTTTCTGTACGTATCTACACGTCTCTACACGTTTCTGTACATCTCTACACGTCCCCACACATTTCTTTACATATCTACACGTCTCTACATGTGACTCCAATAATGAGGAATAAACTCAGATGTGCAAAAAAGGTGTAAAAGAAAGAAAGAAAGAAAGAAAGAAAGAAAGAAAGAAAGAAAGAAAGAAAGAAAGAAATCCACCGATTCCTTGCTGAAGGTGGAGCTTTAGGAGTGTGTGTAGCGGCATAAACAGAGCTGCAGTGTTTGTTCTCCAGAAACCCTGTGGAGAGGCTCGTGGACCGACTCGGGTCTCTGACACACTGCAGTATTGAGGACGGAGCAGCAGGAGGGAGACTCGGCGGTTAAAGCGCTCGGTTACTGATGACGAGGTCTAGAGTTGAAATTCCAGGGCCTGAGTAAGATCCCTTATCCTTACAGGCTCCTCAAAGGCTCCTCAAAGCCTCGTCAAAGCCTGGTCTCAGCTGGAAGTGGATTTGGATTAAACCATTGGCTGGATAAATAAATGTAAATGGAATGTGGAGGCCGTATCAGGGCTGATTGTCTGTTACATATTAGACCAAAAGTAATAGAGTTGGAAAAAGGAAACATACGATATACATTTTGACCTGAGTAACAATTTAATAATATAATATAATATAATATAATATAATATAATATAATATAATATAATATAATATAATATAATATAATTTTTTTATTTTTCCCCAGACTAACAATTTCATATAGTAAGTTATAATATCATTATTTTGGACAAAGTACCAGTTTGGTACAGTGGAATATAATACAGTATATTATAACATTATTTGGAGTTTACACCAGAGTAATAATTAAATACAGTAAAGTAGAATGCAGTCTATTTTCTTGACAGATAAGCAGTTTAGTGTAGGAGAGTTTATTAAAGTATATACTTCTTTAAAATGTTTGTCTAAAGTAGAAATATAGTATATTTGCATATTGTATAGACAGTTTAATATAGTAAAGTATAATGTAGTGTACACAATATGACCAAGAGTTTGTGGACACCTGACCATTAGATTGTAATCAATAATAATATAATAATAACAAAATGTTTTTCGGCTGTATTGTTTATTAAAACTGTTCACTTTTGCTTATTGACTGATCGAACTGAATTTCAAAATATTTCACTCATAAATAAAACCCATAAATAAAAAGATAAACTCACACCATGGCTGTACATCCTGACCTGATAATGGCTCGTCCTCCTGAAAGGAAACAGCTGTTAAAATCGTGTTTCTATAGAAAACAAAGCCACTTTCATTGCCACTTCCTTTCATCCTTTTATGCTCATTACCATTATAAATCAACGGTTAGTTCTATATTTTATAATTCTTAAATTATAGCGCATAAACATCTTGTTTGCGCCCCACACCCGGCTATTCATCGCTCGACTATTCTTTTATCACACAATGGGATATTTATAGACTCACAAGTGCTTCTGTAAAGAGAATTAAACAGGAAATGCTGATGTGTCTCGTTTGATTTCCTGTCATGTGTCTCAGGGGGAAAATGTCTCAGAAATATATTTAGAATTTTATTTTAATTGAAAAGTTGGAAGTTGGAAATACAATGTTGTTATGTAAGTATTAACACGGTGCACTTCTAAAGAACTTTAGTATATTTCACTGCACTGAACCAATCACATGATCATGACCCCTGACAAAACCATGCACAAGTAAAGGTTATATGATATATATATATATATATATATGATTTATATCATGTATCTTATCCATTTCTGCTCCCCGGACTGGATGAAGTTCTCATCACTGCTGCTGTGGATGGCTCTTCATGGTTCCACTTAGTCACCATGACGATCGACTGCAATTCATATGAACTGTTTTGCTTCCATCAGTGATTAGATGATAAATTTAACACAATAAACTACACGATGAAGCTATCGTCAAGTTTCTGTTTACACAATCAGCACTTTGTGAGTCTGTAGTGCACATTATAGAATGGAGTGAAGTTCAGCTGCAGTAACTGGTGTAGATTAGGATAGGTTCCTTTTAGAGTTCCTGGTTCCTCTGAAGGTTTTTTGCTCTCATAATCTCAATGAGCTTTTCGCTCATCAGCGTCATCTCTGACATGCTCATACAGTTTAATATATATATTTAATTACAAACATTTTTATACTTTTGTGACAATATTATGAAATTGAATTAAATCCAGAATTTGGTCCACTGCCCCAGATCTCAATAAACTCCTTATTAATGCAAACAACAAAACCCCAGACCCATCAAATCCTTTCAGCATCTCCAACCATTTCAAATCCCATCCACTCCTGCCACATTTTGACTTGCCACAGTAACCTCAGCCACACTGATAGAGTCCAAAAGTCCAGTCAAGTCAAGTTTATTTCTATTGCGCTTTTCACAACAGACATTGTCTCAAAGCAGCTTTACAGAAATCAACAGTCAAGGTGAATGGTGTGCATTTATCCCTGATGAGCAAGCCAAAACACTACAGATGTTTGGTTCTGTATTCTAAATGAAGAACATCTCCACCACATTTTAGAATTTCTCTTTTGTACTCTTTTCAGAATCTCCAGTTCATCATGATCTTGTCTGTCTCAAACTTTCTCACATGTGAGGCCAAAAAGTCTTTCTTCATATACTCTCCATACTCCTCCCACGCTTGAACCTTCACCTCTGGATCTCCAAAACCTCTTAACTGTGCAAGTAAAACCCTGTGTGACCCTAGAGATCCTTTGTTGTTCAACTTTACAGCTTCCCACACTCCTGGTACACAGATTCAAGAGGTCACCACTATGACAGGCAGAGATTAGCTTCTAGCCTCAGGTTCTTGCTGCATTTTGGATTGAAGACTTGAACTTTGTCCATCCAGTCTCACTTTTCCTCTAAACACATAAAGGTGAGAGAAAACCAAACAAATTTATGATCAAGCAGTAACTGATCAGATTCAATCACAGTAAGATAATAACTACAATCACTACACAATCACACATTCATGTCCTACTTCACCTTTACATTTACATTTGAGGCATTTAGCAGACGCCCTTGGAAGTGCTAATATAAGTATTTCAGGAAGATGTAGGTCTTCAATCGTTGCTTGAAAATAGTCAGAGACTCCAATGTACAGACATCTAGAGGAAGTTCATTCCACCACCTCGGTGCCAGTACAGAACGTCACCTCTGTTCCTCCTCAGACAAACCGTCAGATGAACCCTTCAGCCCTGACGGTCATCTCCAACACAATGAGAGCACAACGCCTGTTTCCTGCCATACAGCACAAACATGTCCGGAAACCTCACCAGCCACAGTGAAGTCATGCTCACATTCTGAGATATGCAGCATGTATAAAAACATATATACAGTGAGGAAAATAAGTATTATTTTGAAAATAAGTAAGTTCTCACACTTAGAAATCATGGAGGGTCTGAAATTGTCATCGTAGGTGCATGTCCACTGTGAGAAACATAATCTAAAAAAAAAAATCCAGAAATCACAATGTATGATTTTTTAACTATTTATTTGTATGATACAGCTGCAAATAAGTATTTGAACACCTGAGAAAGTCAATGTTAATATTTGGTACAGGAGCCTTTGTTTGCAATTACAGAGGTCAAACGTTTCCTGTAGTTTTTCACCAGGTTTGCACACACTGCAGGAGGGATTTTGGCCCACTCCTCCACACAGATCTTCTCGAGATCAGTCAGGTTTCTGGCCTGTCGCTAAGAAACACGGAGTTTGAGCTCCCTCCAAAGATTCTCTATTGGGTTTAGGTCTGGACACTGGCTAGGCCACGCCAGAACCTTGATATGCTTCTTACAGAGTCACTCCTTGGTTATCCTGGCTGTGTGCTTCGGGTCATTGTCATGTTGGAAGACCCAGCCTCGACCCATCTTAAATGCTCTAACTGAGGGAAGGAGGTTGTTCCCCAAAATCTCGCAATACATGGCCCCGGTCATCCTCTCCTTAATACAGTGCAGTCGCCCTGTCCCATGTGCAGAAAAACACCCCCAAAGCATGATGCTACCACCCCCATGCTTCACAGTAGGGATGGTGTTCTTGGGATGGTACTCATCATTCTTCTTCCTCCAAACACGTTTAGTGGAATTATGACCCAAAAGTTCTATTTTGGTCTCATCTGACCACATGACTTTCTCCCATGACTCCTCTGGATCATCCAAATGGTCATTGGTAAACTTAAGACGTGCCTGGACATGTGCTGGTTTAAGCAGGGGAACCTTCCGTGCCATGCATGATTTCAAACCATGACGTCTTAGTGTATTACCAACAGTAACCTTGGAAACGGTGGTCCCAGCTCTTTTCAGGTCATTGACCAGCTCCTCCCATGTAGTTCTGGGCTGATTTCTCACCTTCCTTAGGATCATTGAGACCCCACGAGGTGAGATCTTGCATGGAGCCCCAGTCCGAGGGAGATTGACAGTCATGTTTAGCTTCTTCCATTTTCTAATGATTGCTCCAACAGTGGACCCTTTTTTCACCAAGCTGCTTGGCAATTTCCCTGTAGCCCTTTCCAGCCTTGTGGAGGTGTACAATTTTGTCTCTAGTGTCTTTGGACAGCTCTTTGGTCTTGGCCATGTTAGTAGTTGGATTCTTACTGATTGTATGGGGTGGACAGGTGTCTTTATGCAGCTAACGACCTCAAACAGGTGCATCTAATTTAGGATAATAAATGTAGTGGAGGTGGAGATTTTAAAGGCAGACTAACAGGTCTTTGAGGGTCAGAATTCTAGCTGATAGACAGGTGTTCAAATACTTATTTGCAGCTGTATCATACAAATAAATAGTTTAAAAATCGTACATTGTGATTTCTGGATTTTTTTTTTAGATGATGTCTCTCACAGTGGACATGCACCTACGATGACAATTTCAGACCCTCCATGATTTCTAAGTGGGAGAACTTGCAAAATAGCAGCGTGTTCAAATACTTATTTTCCTCATTGTATATATAAATCATTCGCTTATTAACTGTATAATTAAATATTATATTATATTTTATAACTATATATTAAATATACTGAACAGTACTGTAGTACTCAGTGCTGCATGTCACTGTGTTTATTGTCTTATTGGGTTGTGTAGTTTGTGTAGTTTTTGTCCCTGTGAGTTTTGTGTTATTTTGTGTAGCACATGGTCATGTTTTGTGTAACTGTGTACTGTACTGTTTATGCCTGGAATCAGCCATAATGATGAAATAAAATCCTATTTACATTTACAGCATTTGTCAGTCGTCACCTTATCCAGAGCTCCTTACAATGATGGTATTAATACACTGAGCAGGTGAGGTGTTAGGGCCTTGCTCAGGGGCCCAGCAATGACAGCTTGGTGGTGCTGGGATGTGAACTCACAAACTTCATGTCAGAAGATGTAATTTCATTAAAACTATTTGTTATTGTGAAATAATGATTGTGTTCAGGTTAATTATCATGTTTTTTTCATCTTTTTTTAGTTTGTTTCTATTGTAACCATCACTATTAGAGTGAATATATACTATTCACTATGAGGTGAATGTTTTTAAATGGTTTTCCTTATGTGTGTGAAGGACAATCTGAACTAGCGTTGGTCTGCTACATGTACAGAGAAGCATAAAGGGTGATGTTCCATCCATCCACTTTAAGCACAAATCACACAAATCCCTTTCTGACTATATATATATATATATATATTTAAAAAAAAAATGTCTAGTGTATAATCTAGTAATATATATATATATATATATATATATATATATATATATATATATATATATATATATATAATATTATATTATATCTTAACCAAATTCTCATAAGTTTTTAGTTATACTATACTTAATACTTTATACTTATTTCCTTTATTTTGATCCTTATATTCTATTTTTATTTTTTATGTTTACAGTTTGGACAGTAACAAAAGCATTTCACTGCAT
>NW_028149173.1:2500-22500 GCF_946808225.1 Silurus aristotelis
CCAGACAGTGGTGGATGAGGTTCCCATAGCAACGGACCAGTCTGGTAACCAAGGCAACGCTTATCTCATTGACAACTATGACGACGAGTATGACGATACATACGACATCAACCAAGTGGGAGCCAACGACCTGGACGAGGACGACGAGCTGCTGAATCGCCGGTACGATCCCACAGTAACGTGTGTACGCACGTGTGCGTGTACTTTTTTTTCCCCCCAGTGTTTTGTTTTGACCTTTGTGCTCTCCGTAGGCCGTTTACGACCCCTCAGGTGCTCAGAACTAGAAGGCAGGAAGAAGAGGAGAATGAAGAAGAAGAAGAAGAGGAGAAGGTATACACACACACACACACACACACACACACACACACACACAGCTTTAACCAGCACATCATCTCACATCACACATACAATTGCGAGAACTGGAGTGTGTGTGTGTGTGTGTGTGTGTGTGTGTGTGTGTGTGTGTGTGTGTGTAGGAGCCAGCAGTAAAGCGGGATCAGTTCGTGCAGGATCCAGCCATGCTGAGAGAGCGAGCTGAGGCCCGACGAGCCGCCATGCAGAACAGAAGAGGGTATGACACACACACACACACACACACACACACACACACACACTTTCTCTGACTAATAAAAACCCTGTCCTGATTTCCTTCAGCTTCAGAGCTCCGCCCCAAAGCAATGTGGCGGGCGGACCTAAGGGGCGGGGCCAGACTCAGGAGACGGTCCAGGATCGGCGAAGAAAGGAAGCGAACAAGGGTCGAGGAGCCAATCACAACCGCCGGATGATGGCAGACAGGAAGAGGAACAAAGGCATGATCCCTTCATGAAGCGTCGTTTCTGTTGCCATGGCGTTAATACGCATCATCGTCTAGTTGCCAGAGCTTCACAAATCTTTTTTTTTTTTTTTTTTATGATTTTTATTCAAATGTTTCGAATCGGCTCCAATGCGACTGAAATTCAACCAAACTTTATGAATTTAATATTAAAAAGAATTTAATTTAATTGAATGCCGGGGGGGGGATGGGATATGTGTTCATCTGACCTCCAGCAGCTCTCATCACTTCTTTCTTCCATCAGTAACTGCTGCATCTCAAATCCTAATTTTATGATGTCATCATGTGGACTATGACATCACAGTGTCACTCTTATCATCTGCCTTTAGTTTTACTGAACTGAATTATGGGATTGCGTTTGCACACCACCCAGGGGTGTGGCTCCACCCACAACACAGGTCACCTCCTACCTCAAGTCTGAAGTTACCATGGCAACCACATTGTAATTGCATTATTGTTGCACACAAGCACTAAACACTCCTGATTATCATCCAGTGGAGTAAAATTGTGTGTGTGAGAAAGAAAACTTTTATTCTAAACGCAAAAGGAAACTTTTTTTTTGGATGTGACGAGTTTAAAATCAAACTGGAAAAAATAAAAGTTCTTCAGACTTTAATACTGTGTGTATAAGTCTAATCTAAAAGTCTAATCTGATACAAGGGCCAGGTGCAGGATCCAATCTGATCTAACCTGATACAGGGTCTAACCTTCTACTGGGTCTAATCTAATAGTTAATGTAATGATACAGAATCGAATCTGATGGATGGATGGATGGATGGATGGATGGAGCAACGAAATGCAGTTTGGCATCAACCAGAAATGCAAATAAAAGCAATGAGACAGACGAGTGCAGATAAATAAATAAATAAAGAGATGTAGTAGATATGAAGGCTGTAGCAGTGCAGAGACGCGTCAACACTGTTCATAAGTACAAGTGAATAGTTATGGTAGTAATAACTAGTTAAGGCAGTGAAAATGTGTGTGTGTAAATGTGAAATATCAGGCAGAATGTACAGTAATGTATATATACAGATACACATATATAAATAGTGCAGGTGTGTGAGGTACAGTGTGTAGAGGAGTATAAAATACAGTATGTACATTGTATGTGTGTTTATACAGTGATCTCACAGTGTAGTGTAGAGTTCAGTAATGTGATGGTGAAGGAAAAAGGCCGTCACTGAACCTGCTGGTTCTGGTGTGTATGTTCCTGTATCTCCTTGATGGAAGGAGGTTAAACAGTGTGTGACTGGGATGTGAAGACTCCTTGATGATGATGTTTGAGAGGTACACAGACATCTGCTGTGGTGAAGGTGCTCAGTGGCAGGTAGTTGGGTGGCAGTGATGCGTCGGGCGATTTTGACCAGCCTTTGCAGGGCTTTACGTTCACACACAGTGGAGCCTCCGTACCATACAGTGATGAAAATTCTTAAAATCTGAATAGAATAATCTGATAATATTGTTCAGAAGATTTATTAACTGTGTATAGGTTTAATCTGATCTAACCTGATACATTGTCTAATCCCCTACAGGGTCTAATTTGATAACTGGTCCAACCTAAACTAACCTTATACAGGGTCTAATATCTAATCTGATACAGGGACTAACCTGAGACAGGGTTTAATCTGATCTAATCTGATACATGGACTAACCTGAGACAAGGTCTGATCTGAAATTGTTCAGAAGACTTGTCTACTGCATGTGTCTATCTAATGCCAGCTCTATTCTGATACATGATCTGATCTTATGCAGGATCCAACTTGATACAGGGTCTAATCTAATAGATCTAAACTCAAAGATAAAATGTAAAGATTGGGGGTGGGGAGGCAAATCACGGTTAGTCCTCTAGGGGGCGAAATGGAGTGATGTGTTCAGTTTACAGTGTATTGAATGAAGCATGGTGATGTGAGCTCCTCCCTGTGAACAACTGAACACTGTACTCAGAGTGTATATTTATATAAAGTCTGGATTAGACACTAATATGGACACGAAACTGGAATAAACGAGTGTAATGTGACCCTCTCAGGCCCTCCATGGTCTGTGGTGCTGCACCTTATGGACCAGGTCTTATCAGTCAGCTTCTGTTTTGCAGGAATTTCACAGTAGGAGAAATGATTCCAGGAACCTGCATGAACAGTGATAAATGGATTCACACAGGGTTCAGGAGGATCATGTGATGACCAAAGAGTCCATTAATGACTCCTGATGTTCCTCTGGGTTTATCAGGTTTTCTTTATAAACTTATAAAGTATGTGCTGCTGATGTGATGATGTGATGTGTTGATGATGATGTCACCCAACACAAGCTTCCTTTATACTCACACTCGTGACGAATAAAACATCTGGGTGATGGAGATTATTTTCCACTAACTGCATGTTCCTGAGTGTTTAAAGCTTTAATTCTAAGTGTTTCACTGCACTGACACTGGAGACTCCTTCTTTACCTGAACAGCTCAGTAGCAGATTCGTGAACGAGCCGTTGCTACGGAAACGCTAACGAGCGTATCAGCAGGATTGAAACAACAGAAATCTGCTTTAGAAAATTTACCAATTCCGGCCAATCAGGATCCAGAACTCAGCAGCAAATCGCTGTAGTTTAAAATGTGTGATTGGAGAACACAAAGTTTTGTGCATTTTGTTTTCCATCCATTTATTCATCCTTTTCCCCCCTCCCTCCATCAGCAAAATCCTGCGCATGAACCCTCTGACTGCTCGCAGCATCAATACGATTCTCTTTATATATTTATTATTTCATATTTTTATACAGATTTAACAGGAAATGATTCTGGATTTGGGCGGTGCAGGGGGCGCTCTCGTCCTCCTGAAATTAAATATTCAATATTTATAACTAATATAAATAAAAGAGATAAAACCCTCAACACTGACGACATCATCGACAGGAGCATGAAAACTCTTCTGCTTAAAACACACACACACACACACACACACACACACACACACACACACACACACACACACCCACACACACCATACAGTCACATACAATTTTAAAATGTCAGGAAGTATTTCAGATCCTCGGGGTCAGGGGTCAGAGGTCAGGTGTGGTTTCCACAACGATGTGGTGTGTACAGTATGTGGGTTTTTTTTTTTAATTGACATCTTGAGATGGTTTGACCTGATAGAGTTCAGAAATTCAGCAGAAGTTACCTGCAGAGAGAACAGGGGGCGGAGTTAATTTATTACATAAATAAATCAATTAATCAGATTTGGCCAATCAAGGACATTTTGTTAACAAAGCTCCAGCCACATGACTTCTTGGTTTCTGGAGTGTGTGTGTGTGTGTGTGTGTGTGTGTGTGTGTGTGTGTGTGAGAGAGAGAGACGTACCGAGAACACAGCGTTTACACAGAGGACAGGTCTGCTGCAGAAGCAACCACGGATCCACACAGTCTCTGTGGAACTCATGTAGACACGGTAGAACCCTCAAACACTACACACACAAACACACACACACACAAACACACATACACACACACACACACACACACACAAACACACATACACACATGTCAAGCAGATTCAGACTTCTTTATTAAATGTTATATAAAAGCTACTAAGCCATGATCTAGTACGACAGAAATACAAAAAGCTGTGTGTTTGTGTGTATGTGTGTGTATGTGTGTTTGTGTGTATGTGTGTGTGTGTGTGTGTGTGTGTGTGTGTGTGTATGTGTGTTTGTGTGTATGTGTGTGTGTTTGTGTGTGTGTGTGTATATGTGTGTTTGTGTGTATGTTTGTGTGTATGTGTGTTTGTGTGTACGTGTGTTTGTGTGTATGCGTGTGTGTGTGTGTGTGTGTGTGTGTGTGTGTGTGTATGCGTGTGTGTATATTTGTGTGTGTGTGTGTATGTGTGTGTGTGTGTGTGTGTGTGTGTGTGTTTGTGTGTATGTGTGTGTGTTTGTGTGTGTGTGTGTATATGTGTGTTTGTGTGTATGTGTGTGTGTATGTGTGTTTGTGTGTACGTGTGTTTGTGTGTATGCGTGTGTGTGTGTGTGTGTGTGTGTGTGTTTGTGTGTATGTGTGTGTGTTTGTGTGTGTGTGTGTATATGTGTGTTTGTGTGTATGTGTGTGTGTATGTGTGTTTGTGTGTACGTGTGTTTGTGTGTATGCGTGTGTGTGTGTGTGTGTGTGTGTGTGTGTGTGTGTGTGTATGCGTGTGTGTATATTTGTGTGTGTGTGTGTATGTGTGTGTGTGTGTGTGTGTGTGTGTGTTTGTGTGTATGTGTGTGTGTTTGTGTGTGTGTGTGTATATGTGTGTTTGTGTGTATGTGTGTGTGTATGTGTGTTTGTGTGTACGTGTGTTTGTGTGTATGCGTGTGTGTGTGTGTGTGTGTGTGTGTGTGTGTGTGTGTGTGTGTGTGTGTGTGTGTGTGTATGCGTGTGTGTATATTTGTGTGTGTGTGTGTGTGTTACCTGGTTAGTGGTGTACTGCTCTAAACACACAGCGCAGTTCTCCATGTCTGGCGGCTCGGTGTGTTTTCTTGGCTGGTATTTGCGGGTCTTTAACACGGACAGTTTATTCAGCAGCTCCTGTTTGGGGTGAAGCTGAAACACACACACAACTGTGTTGTAACTTTCACAGCCAAGTACACAAGTGACTGTCAATAACAATAACATATAATAACTTTGTTATTATATAATAACAATAACATGCGTAACGTGTAAAGGTGTGTGCTTTTATGTAATGTGTGTTTGTGTGTAAAGGTATGTAAAGGTATGTGTAAAGGTGTTAAGTTGTGTGTGAAGGTGTGTAAAGGTGTGTGTAAAGGTATGTAAAGGTGTGTAATGTGTGTGTTAATGTGTGTAAAGGTGTGTGTGTAAAGGTGTGTGTAAATGTGTGTAAATGTGTGTGTAAATGTGAGTAAAGGTGTGTGTAAAGGTGTGTGTAAATGTGTGTGTAAAGGTATGTAAAGGTGTGTGTAAAGGTGTGTAAATGTGAGTAAAGGTGTGTGTAAAGGTGTGTGTAAATGTGAGTAAAGGTGTGTGTAAAGGTGTGTGTAGATTTGTGTGTAAATGTTTGTGTAAAGGTGTGTAAAGGTGTGTAAATGTGAGTAAAGGTGTGTGAAAAGTGTGTGTAAAGGTGTGTAAAGGTGTGTGTCAAGGTGTGTAAAGGTGTGTGTAAAGGTGTGTAAAGGTGTGTAAATGTGAGTAAAGGTGTGTGTAAAGGTGTGTGTAAAGGTGTGTGTAAATGTGAGTAAAGGTGTGTGTAAAGGTGTGTAAAGGTGTGTGTAGAGGTGTGTATAAATGTGAGTAAAGGTGTGTGTAAAGGTGTGTGTAAAGGTGTGTAAATGTGAGTAAAGGTGTGTGTAAATGTGAGTAAAGGTGTGCGTAAAGGTGTGTGTAGAGGTGTGTGTAAATGTGAGTAAAGGTGTGTGTAGAGGTGTGTGTAGAGGTGTGTGTAAAGGTGTGTGTAAATGTGAGTAAAGGTGTGTGTAAAGGTGTGTGTTAAGGTGAGTAAAGGTGTATGTAAAGGTGTGTAAATGTGAGTAAAGGTGTGTGTAAAGGTGTGTGTAAATGTGAGTAAAGGTGTGTGTAAAGGTGTGTAAAGGTGTGTGTAGAGGTGTGTGTAAATGTGAGTAAAGGTGTGTGTAAATTTGTGTAAAGCTGTGTGTAGAGGTGTGTGTAAAGGTGTGTAAATGTTTGTGTAAAGGTGTTTAAAGGTGTGTAAATGTTTGTGTTAAGGTGTGTGTAAAGGTGTGTGTAAATGTGAGTAAAGGTGTGTGTAAAGGTGTGTGTAAATGTGAGTAAAGGTGTATTTAAAGGTGTGTAAATGTGAGTAAAGGTGTGTGTAAAGGTGTGTGTAAATGTGAGTAAAGGTGTGTGTAAAGGTGTGTAAAGGTGTGTGTAGAGGTGTGTGTAAATGTGAGTAAAGGTGTGTGTAAAGGTGTGTAAAGGTGTGTGTAGAGGTGTGTGTAAAGGTGTGTAAATGTTTGTGTAAAGGTGTTTAAAGGTGTGTAAATGTTTGTGTAAAGGTGTGTGTAAAGGTGTGTGTAAATGTGTTTTGTTGATTTCTGACCTGCAGTTGCTCAGTGAGCTGATCGGTGTGATATTGCCATCGGGCATGAACGAGTACGCCGGTGGAGAGGATCAGTGCGATTAACACCACCGTGTTCCACAACTGCTGCAGGTATTTCTGACAAACACACACACACACACACACACACACACACACACACTGAGCTGGAACTCTAGATGGTTCTGTAAAGGCTCTTTTCCAGAACCCAGGACCTGGGAATTCTGAAACTTGTGTTCAGGTATTGAAGTGTGTGTGTTTTGAGACACAGCAGAATGCAGGTGTTTGTACCTGTACAGGTGATTGTGTCTCCCCAGTGCAGACGACACCCTGCCACTCGCCATAGCGCCCCCATCTGGAGCGACCACAACTTGACCACAGAGTGAGAGTCGCACCCTGTAACACACAGTTTACAGGTGTGTAGTGCAGTGTACTAACCGTGTGTGTGTGTGTGTGTGTGTGTGTGTGTGTGTGTGTGTTACAGCTCACCAGGTTGTGCTGTAGAAAGGTTTTGTATGTGATTCTTGCAGTTGCGTGAAGACCCCTGCACAATCAATACACAAACGTAGTTAATGTGTGTGTGTGTGTGTGTGTGTGTGTCTGTGTGTGTGTGTGTGTGTGTGTGTGTGTGTGTCTGTGTGTGTGTGTCTGTGTGTGTGTGTGTGTGTGTGTATACCTAAGAAGAGCCCCGAACAGTTTGGTAACATTCTCTGAGTTCTGGATGATGATGATCGGTTTAGATAGAACCTGAGAGAAGTCCATCTGTAACACAGGAAGTCCATCAGCACTCTCAACTGTACACACACACACACACACACACACACACACACACACACACACACACACACACACACACACGTAATACATAAACAGTGTCATAAACAGTGTGTACCTCTCTCAGTGTGTTCTGGTTTAACACGAGGATGATGAGAGCTGATGCCCCCAAAACCAACGCCCTTTTCATCTGCGTACACACACACACACACACACACACACACACACAATAATAATAATAATAATAATAATAATAATAATAATAATAATTTTGTAATAATTTTAATGTTTTATATAAAATATCAAAGCATACAATATATAATGTGTGTGTGTGTGTGTGTGTGTGTGTCTGTGTGTGCGTGTGTGTGTGTGTGTCTGTGTGTGTGCGTGCGTGTGTGTGTGTGTGTGCGTGCGTGCGTGTGTGTATGTGTGTGTGTATGCGGGCGTGCGTGCGTGTGTGTGCGTGTGTGTGTGTGTGTGTGTGTGCGTGCGTGTGCGTGCGTGTGTGTGTGTGCGTGTGTGTATGTATGTGTGTGCGTGCCTGTGTGTGCGTGTGTCTGTGTGTGTGCGTGCGTGTATGTATGTGTGTGTGCGTGCCTGTGTGTGCGTGTGTCTGTGTGTGTGCGTGTGTCTGTGTGTGCGTGCGTGTATGTGTGTGTGTGTGTGCGTGCCTGTGTGTGCGTGTGTGTGTGTGTGTGTGTGCGTGCGTGTATGTATGTGTGTGTGTGTGTGTGTGTGTGCGTGCGTGTATGTATGTGTGTGTGCGTGCCTGTGTGTGTGTGCGTGCGTGTATGTATGTGTGTGTGCGTGCCTGTGTGTGCATGTCTGTGTGTGTGCGTGTGTCTGTGTGTGCGTGTGTGCGTGCGTGCGTGCGTGTATGTGTGTGTGCGTGTGTGCGCGTGCGTGTATGTATGTGTGCGTGCCTGTGTGTGCGTGTGTCTGTGTGTGTGCGTGTGTCTGTGTGTGTGCGTGTGTCTGTGTGTGTGCGTGTGTCTGTGTGTGTGCGTGCGTCTGTGTGTGTGCGTGTGTCTGTGTGTGTGCGTGCGTGTGCGTGCGTGCGTGTATGTGTGTGTGCGTGCGTGCGTGTGTGTGTGTGTGCGTGTATGTATGTGTGTGTGCGTGCCTGTGTGTGCGTGTGTCTGTGTGTGTGCGTGTGTCTGTGTGTGTGCGTGCGTGTGCGTGCGTGCGTGCGTGCGTGTATGTGTGTGTGCGTGCGTGCGTGTGTGTGCGTGCGTGTATGTATGTGTGTGTGCGTGCCTGTGTGTGCGTGCGTGCGTGCGTGTATGTGTGTGTGCGTGCCTGTGTGTGCGTGCGTGCGTGCGTGTATGTGTGTGTGCGTGCGTGCGTGTGTGTGCGTGCGTGTATGTATGTGTGTGTGCGTGCCTGTGTGTGCGTGCGTGCGTGCGTGTATGTGTGTGTGCGTGCGTGCGTGCGTGTTCATCTCACCTTGGTGACTACAGTCGATGCAAATGACTCTGGGTTGCCGTTGGAGACATGACCCTCCTCCATTTGTACAGGAACCACTCCGATCCAGGGCTTTGAGCTGTGACCTTCATCATCATCACCATCATCTGTGTGATCTGCACTCAGCATGCCTTCATGTTCACCTTTAATCTGGGAGGAAATTATGTCACAGGTCTGACGTGACAGTTCCTCTCTGACGTCATGTGTTTATTAATAATAATTGTAAAACCTCAAGATCTATCTGTCTGTCTGTCTGTCTGTCTGTCTGTCTGTCTGTCTGTCTGTCTGTCTGTCTGTCTATCTATCTATCTATCTATCTATCTATCTATCTATCTATCTATCTATCTATCTATCTGTCTGTCTGTCTGTCTATCTATCTACAGTGAGGAAAATAAGTATTTGAACACGCTGCTATTTTTCAAGTTCTCCCACTTAGAAATAATGGAGGGGTCTGAAATTGTCATCGTAGCTGCATGTCCACTGTGAGAGACATAATCTAAAAAAAAAAATCTAGAAATCACAATATATGATTTTTTAACTATTTATTTGTATGATGCAGCTGCAAATAAATATTTGAACACCTGAGAAAGTCAATGTTAATATTTGGTACAGGAGCCTTTGTTTGCAATTACAGAGGTCAAACGTTTCCTGTAGTTTTTCACCAGGTTTACACACACTGCAGGAGGGATTTTGGCCCACTCCTCCACTCAGATCTTCTCTAGATCAGTCAGGTTTCTCAAGTTTGAGCTCCCTCCAAAGATTCTCTATTGGGTTTAGGTCTGGAGACTGGCTAGGCCACGCCAGAACCTTGATATGCTTCTTACAGAGCCACTCCTTGGTTATCCTGGCTGTGTGCTTCGGGTCATTGTCATGTTGGAAGACCCAGCCTCGACCCATCTTCAGTGCTCTAACCGAGGGAAGGAGGTTGTTCCTCAAAATCTCGCAATACATGGCCCGGGTCATCCTCTCCTTAATACAGTGCAGTCGCCCTGTCCCATGTGCAGAAAAACACCCCCAAAGCATGATGCTACCACCCCCATGCTTCACAGTAGGGATGTGTTCTTGGGATGGTACTCATCATTCTTCTTCCTCCAAACACGTTTAGTGTAATTATGACCCAAAAGTTCTATTTTGGTCTCCTCTGACCACATGACTTTCTCCCATGACTCCTCTGGATCATCCAAATGGTCATTGGCAAACTTAAGACGTGCCTGGACATGTGCTGGTTTAAGCAGGGGAACCTTCCGTGCCATGCATGATTTCAAACCATGACGTTTTAGTGTATTACCAACAGTAACCTTGGAAACGGTGGTCCCAGCTCTTTTCAGGTCATTGACCAGCTCCTCCTGTGTAGTTCTGGGCTGATTTCTCACCTTCCTTAGGATCATCGAGACCCCACGAGGTGAGATCTTGCATGGAGCCCCAGTCCGAGGGAGATTGACAGTCATGTTTACCTTCTTCCATTTTCTAATGATTGCTCCAACAGTGGACCTTTTTTCACCAAGCTGCTTGGCAATTTCCCCGTAGCCCTTTCCAGCCTTGTGGAGGTGTACAATTTTGTCTCTAGTGTCTTTGGACAGCTCTTTGGTCTTGGCCATGTTAGTAGTTGGATTCTTACTGATTGTATGGGGTGGACAGGTGTCTTTATGCAGCTAACGACCTCAAACAGGTGCATCTAATTTAGGATAATAAATGTAGTGGAGGTGGAGATTTTAAAGGCAGACTAACAGGTCTTTGAGGGTCAGAATTCTAGCTGATAGACAGGTGTTCAAATACTTATTTGCAGCTGTATCATACAAATAAATAGTTTAAAAATCATATATTGTGATTTCTAGATTTTTTTTTTTTAGATTATGTCTCTCACAGTGGACATGCACCTACAATGACAATTTCAGACCCTCCATGATTTCTAAGTGGGAGAACTTGCAAAATAGCAGCGTGTTCAAATACTTATTTTCCTCACTCACTCACTCACTCACTCACTCACTCTTTCTATCTATCTATCTATCTATCTATCTATCTATCTATCTATCTATCTATCTATCTATCTATCTATCTATCTATCTATCTTGTCACTGCCCCGTTGAGGTCACGTGACCCCTGATGTCAGACCATTGGAGCTGTTTATTCAGAACTGAGATGTTTAGAGAAAAGAGTGCGGAGGTGTCACGACACTTTACAGGACACCACGGTGTGTGTGTGTGTGTGTGTGTGTGTGTGTGTGTGTGTGTGTGTGTGTGTGTGTGTGTAAATACCAGTCGCAGGTCTCCCCGCAGCTCGTGCTCTTCCTCGCTGTGTTGTTGTTGTTGTTGTTGTTGTTGTTGTTTTTGTTGCACCTGCAGCACGCGCCCCTGCAGCACGCTGCCCTCGGGTTCCTGCAGCACCGACACGCGCACCAACGCCACCCGCTCCACGGGCACGAGCCCGCACTGCCCCGCGCGCGCACACCCCACCACCATCGCCACCAAGACCACGGACACGCAGCTCCGACCCACCACTATCATCATCATCATCATCTTCTTCATCTTCATCATCATCAGCATCATCATCAGTACCGGTACCGGAGCGCGCGATCAGCTGATCCGCCAATGTTTTTCTTTCACTCTCTGTTCAAACACACTCTCTCTATATCTCTCTCTCTCCACCTAGCGTTCAGAGGCAAAACTGCAGCCGGCAATCAACGTCTATTCCATTAACAAACCTCTCAAATAATTAATAATTACACCCAGAATCACACAGACTTCTTCCGACCCCCCCCCCTAAAATGATAATAAATATTTGTATGTTATTATAAATAGTAAATAACCCATGTACTACCCCCAGTGTAAACGTGGCTTTAGTTGTGATTTCCTGCCAACAGGTGGCAGCAGTGTAACTGTACAGCTCACTGCGGTTCCGCTCTTCATTTCCTCCAAATGTATTCTCAACACTACTCTATTACCAAGTTTATTTTACTATTTTTATTATAATATACTTTTTAGACTGTAATTATTACGTCTCTGATGAGCACAGGAAAGGAAACATCTTCACAATGCACAAAAGCCTCGTTTAGGTTTTATACTCTGGTTTGTGTTCTTCTGTCTTTTATATTATTCATTTATTTTTATTTATCTTTGTTATTCTTTAGAATAATTTTTGCATGAATAAAGTACTATTCTATAGAATCCCAGAAAAGCTCCAAGAAAAAATGATGACATATAATTGAGTAATCTCCAGATGCTGCTTTTCATTTAGTCTCTTTTGAATATTTAGTCTTTTTTGAATATTTAGTCATTTACATATAAAAAAAAAAGATTTTGTGAAAATGTGAAAAAAATAAATATAAATCAGATTCATAATAAACTCATAAATATATAATGTGCTTTAACTCTATTTTAAATCTATTTTTACTGACTGGATTTAGACTTTTGTATATCTCTTTAACTGTAAATGTGGAGGGTTGTGTTATGAAGGACATCCAGCGTAAAATATGTGCCACATGACTGAAGATGGCGTCGGTGAGATCATCTGCCACCGCGGCTACACTTTGTCTGTTTTTGTTAATTTTATATATTTATTTTCATAGACACCGTTCTCTTTATATAAGATAGTCATCATTAGACATGACAGAGCCACTATTATATCTATTGGTGTACAATCTACTCACCATTCGCTGTTTTTAAACCCGGACCCATGCTGGCCGAGCGAGATCCTGAGGGAGAACTAAGGACCCGTACCAGCATCCACGAGGGAAACGAGCCGGCGTCAGGAACAGGCTGAGGGCACGCGCACACCGCGCTCCCTTACCTAGTATCCTGTTAGCCAATGTCCGAAAACCAGGAAATCAAGCTCGACGACCTCAGGGCAAGGGTCAAGTTCCAGAGAGACATTCGGGACTGCAAACTTCTCTGCTTCACCGAGACATGGCTGAACCCAGCGGTACCGGACCACTCCATCCAGCCGGCTGTGTTTTTCTCGGTTCACCGCATGGACAGAACACTGGAGTCGGGGAAGTCAAGAGGAGGTGGAGTGTGTCTGATGGTGAAAACCACTGGTGCGACAGCGTGAGCATCGTTCCTCTTTCACGCTCCTGCACACCAAATCTGGAACTACTGACCATCAAATGTCGCCCCTTTTATATTCAGCTCGGTCATAGTCAGTGCCGTTTATATTCCATCTCACGCAGACACGGACACTGCAGTATGGGACTTACACGAGACAATAACACTTCACCAAACACAGCATGGGTAACGCTGCGCTCATCATTGGGGTGGGAGACTTTAACAGTGCCAACCTCAAGCGCGCACTACCGAACTTTCAGCAGCACATCACCTGCCCCACCAGGGGCGAAAGGACACTGGACCACTGATACACACGATTCCTAAACAGCTACAAGGCACAATCATGTACACCGTTTGGGAAATCGGACCATGTTGTCATCTTCTTCATGCCTGTATACAAACAAAGGCTGAAACAGGAAGCTCAGCTTCAGAGGGAAGTTGCGTGCTGGACTGACCAATCGGTGGCCGCTCTGCAGGACGCTTTAGCAGATGATACGTCACAGAAAACCACCATCAGAACGTTTCACAACCAGAAGCCGTGAGTGGATAAAACCACATGTGATCTGTGTAGAGCTCACAACATCATCAAGGACCTTTCACATCCCAGTCACAAACTGTTTAACCTCCTTCCATCAAGAACCAGATACAGGAACATATGCACCAGAACCAGCAGGTTCAGGGCCGGCCTTTTTCCATCCATCATCACCCTACTGAACTCCACACCACACCATGAGAACACTGTATAAACACTGTATAAACACTGTACATAATTTCTGTACAATTGTACATAAAAAAAACTTTCTTTTCGGCTTCTCCCGTTAGGGGTCGCCACAGCGGATCCTCCGCACGTTTGATTTGGCACATGTTTTACGCTGGATGCCCTTCCTAACGCAACCCTCCCCAATTTATCCGGGCTTGGGACCGGCACTAAGAGTGGCTGGGGATGGTTCCCTGACCGGGAATCGAACCCGGGTCGCAGCGGTGGGAGCGCTGCATCTTAACCACTAGACCACCAGGGGACCTTCTGTACAATTGTACATACAATGTACATATTACATATTGTATTTGTTTATACTCCTCATTCTCTACACATATTGTGCCTTACATCCTGCCTAATATTTCACATTCACATATAAATATATATATAAAACCTTATAACCTTAAGTGCTTCAAGAGGCTCATCATGAGGCATATCAAGACCCAGCTTCCACCCTCACTGGACTAGACAATAAGGACATGTACATACAAATGCTGTTCATATACTTCAGTTCAGCATTTAACACAATCATCCCTCAGCACCTGATTGAGAAGCTGAAAATACTGGGCCTAAACACCTCCCTCTGTAAGTGGATCCTGGATGGGAGACCTCAGTCAGTCCGGATGCCAAACGTCCATGACACCAGGAACGCAAAGCAGGGGGGCGGATCCAAAAACAGTCCGAGTTCCAGAGCCGGAGAACAGAGCAATAGTGGAAAACCAAGCCGAAATCGAAGGGGAGGCAAAAGTCAGAGAAACCAGGAGATCCGAAACCGAAACGAAACTTTCCACAAGGGGAAAAGGAAGGCTGGAAGGTCTCAAACGAAGCATGGAGCTGAGGTGGGATACATGAAAGGTTGGGTAGATGCGTAAGACTCTGGGGAGCTTGATACGTACTGCCGCAGGTTTTGTGACCTTGGAAATGGGGAATGGACCCATGAAACAAAGGGCGAGCTTCTTGCACATGGCCTTGAGTGGCAGGTCATGAGTAGAAAGCCAGACCTTTTGGCCAATCCGATATTGGGGGGCAGGTTGGCATCTGTGACGCTTGTAACTTCGGGAGGACTTGAGGGCTGCCCGGGCCATTCTTCAACCTCGCCGACAACGCCCGAATAAGGCCGGGGCGGATGGAACAGAGGTCTCGGGGTCTTGGGTGGTGAACAGTGGGGGGTGGGTGGCAGCCGAACACAACCTGAAAGGGCTGAGGGGTCTGAAGGTGGTGGGAAGAGTATTATGAGCGTATTCAGCCCAAAGAAGTTTTTCCGACCATGTGGAGGGGTCTTGGGTGTAGAGAGGCCAGTCTCGGGTTCTTGGTTGTGCCTTTCAGTCTGGCCATTAGACTGAGGATAAAACCCGAAAAGAAAGGCTGACAGAAATACCCAGAAGACAGCAGAATTCCTTCCAAAAAGGACCTTCTTCTCGATTCTCAGATTGAGTGTGCGGACGATAAGATTAGCAGAGATTATGGAATCAGGGGGAGGATCTTGTAGCTAGGTAGGACAGGGAGAAGTTGAACCACCCAAAGAACAGACGTGAGTTGACTTCCTTGACGTGAGTTTAGGTGCTTGGTTGTCCGTAGATACTCCAGTCTCGGTCCAGACTTTGGGCCCCTCCAGCCAGGGCCAACTTGACCGCGAAGAGCTCTCCAACAGGGTAGTTCTGTTTAGCTAGACTGAAGAAAAGAAAGCACATATGTGCAGGCGGTTGCAGTGCAGGCACCTCCAATTGGTGGGTTGGATCCGGAGGAGCCAGGACTGGGGCTGAGGTGAAGAGACTCTTAAACTTCGTAAAGGCCTGTTCAGCCTCTGGGTTCCAGTTGAAGGCCCGACGCATGCAGGTGAGTAGGTGAAGGGGGGCCACCATAAAGCTATGTCCCCTGATGAACTGCCGATAGAAATTGGCTAACCACAAGAACCTCTGCAATTGCTTACGGGTGGTGGGTTAGGGCCAGTCCTTTACCGACTGAATCCTGTCTTGGTCTATCTGGATGTTACCGGCTGAAAGGACAAACCCAAGGAAAGAGGTGCTGGAGAAGAGAGCAGCGAGCGTGCGGCATCCTGTTGAGGGGTGGGCGAACCAAAAACCTTAAAAAGTTCTTTAGAGAAGGTAGTAAAGAAAGAGCAATGTGAAGACTGATTCTCCCACTCGGAAGTAGCCCACGGCAAGGCCCGTTCAGAGAGCAAGGAGATGAAACGGGACGTCAGGAGCGCAAAGCAGGGGGCGGATCCGAAGGAGGAAAGTGAGTCCGAAAACAGTTGGAGTTCAAGAGCAATAGAGGAAAACCAAGCCGAACGAGCCGACCGAGACAATATGGCAGCAAGTGCATGCATTTATATTTATTTATATTTATTATTTATATTTATATCTATTTATACAGAAGCAAGATGGCGCCGAACCGGAAGCGGAAATGTGCGACTGGCTGACAATCATCCTCCCCCATCCTGACAGCGTTCTACACCGTCTCGGATCACAAGACCCTACAGAGGACGATGGAGAAGACCATAGGAGTCTCTCATAGGAGTCCCCTCCATCATGGACATTTACATCAGTTTAGTTTAATGATCTGAAATATTAAAGTGTGACAAACATGCAAAAAAAATAAGAAGTCAGGAAGGAGGCAAACACTTTAATACACAGCGGTGTGAACATTTCTTTTGCAAGTTTTCACATTTTAATATTTCAGATCATCACACTAAACTGATGGCGACATACATGTGTATGTGCAGCATGTAATATATATATATATATATTTAAAAAACATGTTACACATACAGTGGGTACGGAAAGTATTCAGACCCCCTTAAATTTTTCACTCTGTTATATTGCAGCCGTTTGCTAAAATCATTTAAGTTCATTTCTTTTCCTCATGAATGTACACACGGCTCCCCATACTGACAGAAAAACACAGAATTGTTGACCTTTTTGCAGATTTATTAAAAAAGAAAAACTGAAATATCCCATGGTCCTAAGTATTCAGACCCTTTGCTGTGACACTCATATATTTAACTCAGGTGCTCTCCATTTCTTCTGATCATCCTTGAGATGGTTCTACACCTTCATTTGAGTCCAGAAATTTTTGATTGTACTGATTGGACTTGATTAGGAAAGCCACACACCTGTCTATATAAGACCTTCCAGATCACAATGCATGTCAGAGCAAATGAGAATCATTAAGGTCAAAGGAACTGCCTGAAGAGCTCAGAGACAGAATTGTGGCAAGGCACAGATCTGGCCAAGGTTCCAAAAAAATTTTTGCTGCACTTAAGGTTCCTAAGAGCACAGTGGCCTCCATAAACCTCAAATGGAAGACGTTTGGGACGACCAGAACCATTCCTAGAGCTGGCCGACCGGCCAAACTGAGCTATCGGGGGAGAAGAGCCTTGGTGAGAGAGGTAAAGAAGAACCCAAAGATCACTGTGGCTGAGCTCCAGAGATGCAGTCGGGAGATGGGAGAAAGTTGTAGAAAGTCAACCATCACTGCAGCCCTTCACCAGTGGGGCTTTATAGCAGAGTGGCCTGACGGAAGCCTCTCCTCAGTGCAGGACACATGAAAACCCGCATGGAGTTCTCCAAGATGGTGAGAAATAAGATTCTCTGGTCTGATGAGACCAAGATAGAACTTTTTGGCCTTAATTCTAAGCGGTATGTGTGGAGAAAACCAGGCACTGCTCATCACCTGTCCAGTACAGTCTCAACAATGAAGCATGGTGGTGGCAGCATCATGCTGTAGGGGTGTTTTTCAGCTGCAGGGACAGGACGACTGGTTGCAATCAAGGGAAAGATGAATGCGGCCAAGCACAGGGATATCCTGGACGAAAACCTTCTCCAGAGTGCTCTGGACCTCAGACTGGGCCGAAGGTTTACCTTCCAACAAGACAATGACCCTAAGCACACAGCTAAAATAACGATGGAGTGGCTTCACAACAACTCCGTGACTGTTCTTGAATGGCCCAGCCAGAGCAATGACTTAAACCCAATTGAGCATCTCTGGAGAGACCTAAAAATAGCTGTCCACCAACGTTTACCGTCCAACCTGACAGAACTGGAGAGGATCTGCAAGGAGGAATGGCAGAGGATTCCTGAATCCAGGTGTGAAAGACTTGTTGCATCTTTCCCAAAAAGACTCCTGGCTGTATTAGATCAAAAGGGGGCTTCTACTAAATACTGAGCAAAGGGTCTGAATACTTAGGACCATGTGATATTTCAGTTTTTCTTTTTTAATAAATCTGCAACAATGTCAACAATTCTGTGTTTTTCTGTCAGTATGGGGAGCTGTGTGTACATTCATGAGGAAGAAGAATGAACCTAAATGATTTTAGCAAATGGCTGCAAAATAAAAAAGAGTGAAAAATTTAAGGGGGTCTGAATACTTTCCGTACCCACTGTATACTACATGTTTATCTAAATAAATATAATTATAATCACTAATAAGGACAGGGCGGATGTAAGTAGCTCTATTTTAGCTTGCAGCCTTTTCCGGTTTATAACCATTTTGTTGAAACGTCACATGAGTGACAAGTCAAATATCAAATCAAATATCAAATCAAATATCAAATCAGTGCACACAGAGTGTATTCAAACTAACCAATCACATTGCGTAGAGCTGCATGGTACTGGCCAATCGTGTAGTAAAAGGCGGGATTTGTGAATGAGGTTAGTAGATTAACGGTTTGTTTCCGGACTCGCGCACAGCTTCATTTAAATACATTTATATTTATATCTATATCTGTGTGTGTGTGTGTGTGTGTGTGTGTGTGTGTGTGTGTGTGTGTGTGTGTGCGCGCGCTAGCGGTAGATGAAGATGAAGATGAAGATGAAGGCGCTGACATTAGCCCTGGTGCTGTACTCGTTGTTGATGGCTGAGGCGGCGCGGAGCAGGAAGGAGTGGAGCGGCGGGAGCGGAGGAAGCAGCGGCGGGCTGAGGAGAGCAGCGAGCGGCGTGTACCAGAGCCTGAGCTCGGTGTTCGGGGAGGACAACATCAAAGCATTATACAAGGTTCATAAAATGTATCACTGCTACAAAGAGCGCTTATTACTGCTACATAGAGCGCGTATTTCCTCCTGCATAAAGTGCTTATTAGTGATGCATAGAGCACTTATCATCTGCATAGAGCACTTATCATCTGCATAGAGCACTTATCTTCTGCATAGAGAACTTATCTTCTGCATAGAGCGCTTATTTCCTTTTGCATAGATCGCTTATTTCCTGCTGCATAGATCGCTTATTTCCTGCTGCATAGAGCACTTATCTTCTGCATAGAGCGCTTATTACTGCTGCATAAAGCACGTATCATCTGCATAGAGCACTTATCATCTGCATGGAGCACTTATCATCTGCATAGATCGCTTATTTCCTGCTGCATAGAGCACTTATCATCTGCATAGAGCACTTATCATCTGCATGGAGCACTTATCATCTGCATGGAGCACTTATTTCCTGCTGCATAGAGCACTTATCATCTGCATGGAGCACTTATCATCTGCATGGAGCACTTATCATCTGCATAGAGCACTTATCTTTTGCATAGAGCGCTTATTACTGCTGCATAGAGCACTTATCATCTGCATAGAGCACTTATCATCTGCATAGAGCACTTATCTTCTGCATAGAGAACTTATCTTCTGCATAGAGCGCTTATTTCCTTTTGCATAGATCGCTTATTTCCTGCTGCATAGAGCACTTATCTTCTGCATAGAGCGCTTATTACTGCTGCATAAAGCACGTATCATCTGCATAGAGCACTTATCATCTGCATGGAGCACTTATCATCTGCATGGAGCACTTATTTCCTGCTGCATAGAGCACTTATCATCTGCATGGAGCACTTATCATCTGCGTGGAGCACTTATCATCTGCATGGAGCACTTATCATCTGCATGGAGCACTTATTTCCTGCTGCATAGAGCACTTATCATCTGCATGGAGCACTTATCATCTGCATGGAGCACTTATCATCTGCATGGAGCACTTATCATCTGCATAGAGCACTTATATTTTGCATAGAGCGCTTATTACTGCTGCATAGAGCACTTATCATCTGCATAGAGCACTTATCATCTGCATAGTGCGCTTATTTCCTGCTGCATAGAGCAATTATTACTG
>NW_028149173.1:30000-33749 GCF_946808225.1 Silurus aristotelis
AGTGGTTAGTAGTTAGTGATTAGCGGTTAGTAGTTTATGATTAGCGGTTAGTAGTTAGTGATTAGCGGTTAGTAGTTTATGATTAGTGGGTAGTAGTTAGTGATTAGCGGTTAGTGATTAGTGGTTAGTAGTTTATGATTAGTGGTTAGTAGTTAGTGATTAGCGGTTAGTAGTTTATGATTAGCGGTTAGTAGTTAGTGATTAGCGGTTAGTAGTTTATGATTAGTGGGTAGTAGTTAGTGATTAGCGGTTAGTAGTTAGTGATTAGTGGTTAGTAGTTTATGATTAGTGGTTAGTAGTTAGTGATTAGCGGTTAGTAGTTAGTGATTAGCGGTTAGTAGTTAGTGATTAGCGGTTAGTAGTTTATGATTAGCGGTTAGTAGTTAGTGTTTAGCGGTAAGTAGTTTATGATTAGCGGTTAGTAGTTAGTGATTAGCGGTTAGTAGTTAGTGATTAGCGGTTAGTAGTTTATGATTAGCGGTTAGTAGTTAGTGTTTAGTAGTTAGTGATTAGCGGTTAGTAGTTAGTTATTAGCGGTTAGTAGTTTATGATTAGTGGTTAGTAGTCAGTGATTAGCGGTTAGTAGTTAGTGATTAGCGGTTAGTAGTTAGTGATTAGTGGTTAGTAGTCAGTGATTAGCGGTTAGTAGTTAGTGATTAGCGGTTAGTAGTCAGTGATTAGCGGTTAGTAGTTAGTGATTAGCGGTTAGTGATTAGCGGTTAGTAGTTTATGATTAGCGGTTAGTAGTTAGTGATTAGTGGTTAGTAGTTAGTGATTAGCGGTTAGTAGTTAGTGATTAGCGGTTAGTAGTTTATGATTAGCGGTTAGTAGTTAGTGATTAGCGGTTAGTAGTTAGTGATTAGCGGTTAGTAGTTTATGATTAGTGGTTAGTAGTTAGTGATTAGCGGTTATTAGTTTATGATTAGCGGTTAGTAGTTAGTGGTTAGTAGTTAGTGATTAGCGGTTAGTAGTTAGTGATTAGCGGTTAGTAGTTAGTGATTAGCGGTTAGTAGTTTATGATTAGTGGTTAGTAGTTAGTGATTAGCGGTTAGTAGTTTATGATTAGCGGTTAGTAGTTAGTGGTTAGTAGTTAGTGATTAGCGGTTAGTAGTTTATGATTAGTGTTTAGTAGTTAGTGATTAGCGGTTAGTAGTTTATGATTAGTGGTAAGTAGTTAGTGATTTGCGATTAGTAGTTAATGATTGGTGGTTAGTAGTTAGTGATTAGCGGTTAGTAGTTTATGATTAGTGGTTAGTAGTTAGTGATTAGCGGTTAGTAGTTAGTGATTAGCGGTTAGTAGTTTATGATTAGTGGTTAGTAGTTAGTGATTAGCGGTTAGTAGTTTATGATTAGTGGTTAGTAGTTAGTGATTAGCGGTTAGTAGTTAGTAATTAGCGGTTAGTAGTTTATGATTAGCGGTTAGTAGTTAGTGATTAGCGGTTAGTAGTTAATGATTAGCGGTAAGTAGTTAGTGATTTGCGGTTAGTAGTTAATGATTAGCGGTTAGTAGTTAGTGATTAGCGGTTAGTAGTTAGTGATTTGCGGTTAGTAGTTAATGATTAGCGGTTAGTAGTTAGTGATTAGCGGTGAGTAGTTTATGATTAGCGGTTAGCACTTAGTGATTCGCGATTAGTAGTTAGTGATTAGCGGTTAGCAGTTACTGATTAGCGGTTTGTAGGCTCTGTCATGCTAACATCAGCATTTATTCTTTTATTTTATTCTCCACTTTGAGCTGAGCTCAGTAACAGATCCTTGTGTGTAATTGAACATTTTTCTCTTCATTCTGTGTGTGTGTGTGTGTGTGTGTTACTGTAGTGTAGTGTAGTGTAGTGTAGTGTATGTATTGTGTGCTCGGACACTGAGCTGCTCTGGGGTTTATCCCTCGTCCCTGCTGTAGGATTTTTAAATCAGGTTCAGGATGATTGTGATTGTGGTGATGATGGTGGTGGTGGTGATGATGATGATGATGATGGTGGTGGTGGTGATGATGAGGATGGTGGTGGTGATGATGGTGGTAATGGAATAGCCAGAATAGAATAGCCTTTATTTGTCACATATACATTACAGCACAGTGAAATGTTGTTCTTCGCATATCCCAGCTTGCTTGGAAGCTGGGGTCAGAGCGCAGGGTCGGCCATAGTACGGCGCCCCTGGAGCACACAGAGGGTTAAGGGCCTTGCTCAAGGGCCCAAGAGTGGCAGCTTGGCAATACCGGGGCTTGAACCCCCGACCTTCCGATCAGTAATCCAGCGCCTTAACCACTGGAGCCACCACTCCCCCCTGGTGGTGGTGGTGGTGATGATGATGATGATGATGGTGGTGGTGGTGGTGATGATGATGATGATGGTGGTGGTGGTGATGATGAGGATGGTGGTAGTGATGATGATGATGATGATAATGGTGGTGGTGGTGGTGGTGGTGATGATGATGGTGGTGGTAATGATTATGATGAATACATGTTCTCTTGTTGTTTTATTGTGAACACATCATTCGACGATTATAAATGTAATAAACATCATTCACATCTGTCCTTCTGCTGCGTCCGTCATCTCTCTGCTCTGATTGGTTCAGGTTCACACTCCAACAGCCAATCAGTGGCTGAGTAAGTCACGTGACCCTGTTATAATGCAGTTATTTCCCTGTTATTGTTTAATATGATTATTAGAGAACACAGGATTTCTTTAAAAGTCTAAAATTTAAGAATGATATTTTAGGCTTAAAAAGTCTTAAATCTGCTGTTCTGGGTGTTAAATGATTGTAAACATTACATTAATTTACTGATGTCTATGTAACGCTGCCTCTGCAGCAGCCAATCAGCTTCCTGCTATTGTTCTGAATCTTTTGAATCGTACCACAGACATTAAACACCTTTTCTTTGTATTTATTATCGCTAACGACGTATTCGTGTGTGTTTGATGCCGTGATATCGGTCTTATATTTCATACTTAATGCTTTTAAAAGGTTTGTGATATGTGCAGGATATAAGATGATGATAATCAGAACACGAACATCATTTCCTAAATAAAATAAATGAAATATTTGTGGATGAACTCAGGAATGTGGGCAGTTGATTTGTACTGCACAGCAGCAGTTTTATAACGATTGCAGTAATAAAATCAGTGTGAACGCACCTGAACACACTTTACAGAGAAATCTAATCCAGTTATAGCTAAATAAAGCAAAAAACTGCCAGAAAATAAGAATAATTATTTGTATGATATTTTATAATACAAGGGAGTTACATGTTTTACATTAAAATAAATACAAATAATATATGAAATCAACAGCATGGACACACGTGCATCACTGAGCCTCATCCCCCACGACCCTGTCGCTGCTTCACCACTGTTCCTTCCCTGGAGAACTTTTTATTGATACTGACCAGGAAAAGCCCACAAGAGCTGAAGTTCTGGAGACGCTCTGACCCAGACGTCTAGACGTCACAATTTGTCAAACTCGCTCAATTTTTCCTGCTTCTAACATCAACTTTGAGCTGGAGGTGGGAGTGGAGGTGTGTGTGTGTGTGTGTGTGTGTGTGATCAGGAGAATAATCCAAAGTTCATGTGATGAAACAGTGATGAAGTGAAATCTGTGCTGATGAAAATCGAACTTCTCCTGGTGTTTAATGTGGAACTGGCATCAGAGCTTAGTACTGAACATGGAGATGGTTTCCTCACCAAGGGCTGTACATCACTATTTACGCAACTCTCTGTGTGTGGTGTGTGTGTGTGTGTGTGTGTGGTGTGTGT
>NW_028149172.1:0-20000 GCF_946808225.1 Silurus aristotelis
CTAAGCCCAGACAAAATCGGCAGCCTTAGAACAGCCACACAGGCCCGTATTAATGTGGAGCTCAGGGTGCCTTCTGCAACACCATGTGACTCCAGTGAGTCTGTTCCAAATAGGCACATAAACACTCCCAGAAAAATGATAGAGTGGAAACTAACTGTCCGTAAGAAATGCCTAGTTATTGGGGATTCCAACCTCTCCAGGATTCCCCCCTTTAAGAACCCAGACCTCCAAATAGAAAGCTATCCTGGGGCCACGTTCAGACACATGGAGGCCGTGATAAATAAAATCTTGGTCTCGAATGATGTAGAGCATCTTATTTTAGCACTGGGCATCAACAGTCGGACTCAAAACGCCAAAGACACTGCCATTAAACAAATGCAGGCGGCAGTAAGAGCGGCGAAAGAAAAATTCCCGCTTGCTCGGATTTGGGTTCCGGAACTTAACTTTTCAGGAACGCTCCCAACAAAAGAGCAAACACAATTAAACATCCTGAGTGGTTACATCACTGCCAACCTGAATCATATTCCGGCCCTGCCCAGATCAGAGTTCCACACGGAGAGTGACAATATTCACTGGACAGGGAGTACAGCCGGAAAAATGCTGGAACATTGGCTTCAATATTTAAATTAAACCTCCCCATAAGCCTGCATGCACAGGAGGGGAACAAAAATGTGGTTGTTTTGGCCAAGAAAACCAAAATCACTCACCCACAATTCAGCCTGCTTAATAGAGGCCTAACTTTTATTCCAGCATGGAAAATTAACAGACAATATAGCGGGAGGCAAATGCGGTATGATCTGCAACAATACCACCGAAGACTAAAATTGGCATCTTATTTTCAAAATGACACGGATCAAACTCCCCCACCTTTCACACCTAAATCGGACTGGGTCCCACCCATGGATAAACTGCCCACTGAACTTCTCACATTGTTTGATACAGACCTTAGATCCTTCAAGAGACACTGCAGACCATATTGGGAACAACGCAACCTCACTCCTGAGGAAATCAGTGCTCTTGAAGAACTAAAAAATAACCAAAACATTATCATCAAACCAGCTGACAAGGGCAGTGCAACGGTTATTATGGACCGTGAGCAATATCTATGGGAAGGGTACAGACAATTACAGGATAGAACTTATTATAAAAAATTAGACAAACCCATTTATCCAGACACCGTACCCCTAGTCAAAGAAATAGTTCAGATCCTGTATACAAAAAAGCACATAAATGCCAAACAGAAGTCCTATCTCTTGGGTGACACAGAGCCCAGGAGCAGGAGATTCTACATGCTCCCTAAAATACATAAAGATCCGGCAAAATGGAGCAAACCCCACGAAATTCCTCCAGGAAGGCCTATAGTATCGGATTGCGGAAGCGAAACGTACTATACGGCCGAATTCCTGGACTTTTATTTAAATCCCCTTTCCACGGGCCACCCTAGCTATTTAAAAGACACGTATGATTTTATTCAAAAGGTTAAAGCACTTGAAATTCCCCAAGAGGCTGTCCTGTTCACTATGGACATTGACAGCCTTTACACAAATATCGACATCCAGGAAGGAATACAGGCCGTAAAAAATATTTTTCAAAAATACCCGGACAAATCCAGGCCTGATAAAGAACTCATCCAGTTGTTAGAAATAAATCTAAAGAGGAACGACTTTGAGTTCAATGGGGAATTCTTCCTTCAGATTAAGGGAACAGCGATGGGGAAGAAGTTTGCTCCGGCCTATGCCAACATATTTATGGCAGAATGGGAGACCTCGGCCCTATCCCGGTGCCATAAACGGCCTCTTCATTATTTTAGATATCTTGATGATATATGGGGAGTTTGGACACACACAGAGAGGGAGTTTGATGAGTTTTTAACAACACTTAACAACCATAACCCATCCATAAAACTGAAATCCTCCATCGGCCAGCTCTCGGTGGATTTTTTGGACACCACGACTTACAAGGGCCCGGATTTCAGCTCCACACGAAAATTGGACATCAAGGTTTTCTTTAAGGAAACAGACACACACGCTCTGCTACACAAGGAAAGCTTTCACCCTAAACACACTTACTCTGGCCTGGTCAAATCACAACTCCTGAGGTTTCGTCGCATATGTACCCGAGAACGGGACTTCATGGAAGCGACACGAATCCTCTTTAGAGCACTCAGGAACAGGGGATATAAAAGGTCCTTTTTGAGGAGGATTTTTAAATCCTACCTCACAATAGGAACTCGGGCGGAAGGCACCAGCGTGCCGCTCGTCCTGACATATTCCTCTGTCTCTGTGAAGCTCATCAGGGAGATAAGGTCCAATTTTATACAAATATTGGGACAAACACCAAGATTCAGAGACCACAAAGTCATTGCAGCTTTCAGGAAAAGCAAAAACCTACAAAACTATTTGGTCAGAGCCAAACTTAATCCTCTTCAGCAGGGAAAACCTAAACATCAGGGACAATACCTGGAACAAAAACAACATATTCAAAACAAATTTACCAAGGAAGTCTTCACCACTCATCGCTCAAGTACAGTGCACAGCAAAAATTGTGTCTACCTCATTTCCTGTAATCAATGTGGAGCCCAATATGTTGGAGAGACGGGCAACACCATCTTGATCAGGATGACACAACACAAACACAACATATTAAAAGAAAAACAAATGGATACTTACCTGGTCAAACACTTCCGGGAGCATGGATGGGAAGCTCTCAGGGTCATGGTCCTACAGGCAAACCCACAATGGTCTGTACCCCTGAGGAAAAGAGCAGAGAGAATTTGGATTCAGAAACTAAGTACTGTTTATCCCCAAGGCCTCAATGAGAGGTGAATAAAATATTCTTAGGGGGCATTGATGGCCTGTGCAAACAGGTTAGCACCTTCCTCTGACTCTAAACCTAACCCTAACCCTAATTTCTATCCCTAACCCTAAATCCTAACCCTAATTCCTATCCCTAACCCTAAGCCCTAACCTTAACCTAAACCTAAACCTAACCCTAATTCTAAAACCTAACCCTAACCCTGAATTGTATCCCTAACCACAACCCTAACCCTAACCTTAACCTAATCCTAACCTTAACCCTAATTTCTATCCCTAACCCTAATTTCTTACCATAACCCTACATCCTAATCCTAACCCCAAAACCTAAACCCAACCCTAACCCTAAACCTAACCCTAATTTCTATCCCTAACCCTAAAACCTAACCTTAACCTTTATTTCTATCCCTAACCCTAACCCTAATTTCTAGGCCTAACCCTAAAACCTAACCCTAACTTCTAACCCTAACCCCAAAACCTAACCCCAACCCTAACCCTAAACTTAACCCTAATTTCTATCCCTAACCCTAACCCTAAAACCTAACCTTAACCCTAATTTCTGTCCCTAACCCTAACCCTAAAACCTAACCTTAACCCTAATTTCTATTCCTAACCCTAATCCTAATTTCTAGCCCTAACCCTAAGTCCTATCCCTAAAACCTAACCCCAACCCTAACCCTAATTTCTATCCCTTACTCTAAAACCTAACCTTAACCCTAATTTCTATCCCTAACCCTAAAAGCTAACCTTAACCCTAATTCCTATCCCTAACCCTAACCCTAATTTCTAGCCCTAACCCTAAATCCTAATCCTAACCCTAACCTCTATCCCTAACCCTAAAACCTAACCTTTACCCTAATTTCCATCCCTAACCCTAACCCTAAAACCTAACCTCAACCCTAATTTCTATCCCTAACCCTAATTTCTAACCCTAACCCTAAATCCTAACCCTAACCCTAATTTTTATCCCTAACCCTTAATCCTAACCTTAACCCTAAACCTAACCCCAACCCTAACCTTAACCCTAACCCTAAATCCTAACCCTAATTTCTATCCCTAACCCTTAATCCTAACCTTAACCCTAAACCTAACCCCAACCCTAACCTTAACCCTAACCGTAACCCTAAATCCTAACCCTAACCGCTAACCTTAACCCCAAACCTAACCGGCCCGTGCCTCATGCCTGTTTTATTAAATTTTAATTTTAATTTATATTTATAAAATTTTTTTTAAAAAACCTAGGGCATTCAAAATTCTTCATTCTCATCAAACTGCAAAAAATGCCCTTTCACAATACCCTGAAAGACAGGTGTTTTCTATTGGCTTAGAACTATTTCTTTTTGAAATTGAGCTTGGAAATGGTTCTCATTGGCTCCTTTGAATTGGACCCCGCCTCTTTACACTATATAAGAGGCTGCTCAGAGGACTGAATCTTCCCCACTTCTTCCAGCTCGATTAGAGACACACTCAAGCTTTATTTTGATCCTGAATCTATTTTATTTTCAAAGAAAGAATATTTTTTGCAAATACTCTGAACAAGCCTGCCTGAAGAAGGTTCTAAGGGAACCGAAACGTTGCAACGGCTTGTTCCTTTCTCAGCTTTCAGAAATCTTTTGGAAAAAAAACATTTCTTTTATAAGGATTTTATTTTACTTTCCCATTTAAACTAAGCCAACTGCTTGGTTTATTTTCAAGCTCTTTAGAGACTTTTTTCAGGAAAATATTCCTTTGAGAGCACATTATTTTATTATTTTTATTTAAAATCAGGCAACTGCTTGATTTTATTTTCAAATTCTCAAGAGAGATTTATTTTGAAAAAACACAAAAAGATTCTTGATTTCAGTTCATTATTTTATTTTATTTGATTACACAAAAACATCCCAGATAAATATTTTGTTTAAAAAGCAATAGAAAAGAAAAACTTTTTGAAAAAATGATTCTGCCAGACAGAGATGGTTGGATGGTTGTCACCCGTGGACGCAGGCGTGCTGTCCAAGACACACCTATGAACCGTCCTCACCACCGTACGGGACACCATCCACAAGGAGAGAGGTCATTCTCTTATGCAGACGTGGTTAAATATGGCAATAACCAGAACCTACGTCATGCACAGGGACAAAGAGCTCTCTCCTATTCAAACGCAGTAAAATTTTCAGGCCACACGAGGGCACCAAATACTTACCATACTGCATCACACCAGCGGTCTTTCAGACCACAATTTTTTGAACCTCAGGTCCGTTGGGGACCTGTCACAAGGATCCCACAAAAACTAAATCGAACATGGACAACTCGTCCACAACAACAAAAAAGGAACACACAGCAGAGACAAAATGTGGTTCAAAAACAATCGGATGACCCGGATTTTGCCTCAAAAACCCGTACCATGTTCAAAATAATCAAACTGGTACACCACAAAAATAATGTGAGCCAAGAACAACCTCCTGCATTGACCAAGATGGAGAAAAATCTATCTGAGGTCATCAAACCAGCTCTGCCAAACCCCACAACACAAGCCCTTATAGATGGTAATGCTAAAAACTGGGCCTATACCACCATGTTAATCCTTAAAAACCATTATGAGGACACATTGGTGGAAGAAATGGCCAAGCTGCAGCACTATCCTTCCCGAGGCTGGGAAGAATGCTTTAACACGGCGGTGTTATGGGCAAAACGAGGGATTGGTAAAAGGCTGAGATACAAATCAATACAGGAGGCTCACACTCTGGTAGGGGACAAATGTAAGATCCCTACACCCACTACTGAGGTGGAGGAAGCGAGAGAGGAAGCAGAGACGCAAAGTGTCCCTGCTGCTTCTTCTCTGCCGCCAGACACAGCGGGCGGTGCCATAGCGGTGCAGGTCTCGGTGCATGCTGAGGCCGAGGCACACTCCCTACCAGATTTGTCCACCCAACCAGTACCAAAATCTTCCAGAACCACTTCCACCATGACAGATCCACCAAACGATTGGTCCCCTTTTAGAGAGGAGGATTCAGAATTCACCCTAGATCCTCCTTCCTCCCCAAAAGCTCAACGCACTCCTCACCCGAGTTCCAATCCCTGTGTTAGATTGGAAGAGGAACTCGTTATTATCGAAGATCAGGGAGAGTGCGAACAGAATAATGACGGCAGCTCACAAAGGGTGACCCTAAGCCCAGACAAAATCGGCAGCCTTAGAACAGCCACACAGGCCCGTATTAATGTGGAGCTCAGGGTGCCTTCTGCAACACCATGTGACTCCAGTGAGTCTGTTCCAAATAGGCACATAAACACTCCCAGAAAAATGATAGAGTGGAAACTAACTGTCCGTAAGAAATGCCTAGTTATTGGGGATTCCAACCTCTCCAGGATTCCCCCCTTTAAGAACCCAGACCTCCAAATAGAAAGCTATCCTGGGGCCACGTTCAGACACATGGAGGCCGTGATAAATAAAATCTTGGTCTCGAATGATGTAGAGCATCTTATTTTAGCACTGGGCATCAACAGTCGGACTCAAAACGCCAAAGACACTGCCATTAAACAAATGCAGGCGGCAGTAAGAGCGGCGAAAGAAAAATTCCCGCTTGCTCGGATTTGGGTTCCGGAACTTAACTTTTCAGGAACGCTCCCAACAAAAGAGCAAACACAATTAAACATCCTGAGTGGTTACATCACTGCCAACCTGAATCATATTCCGGCCCTGCCCAGATCAGAGTTCCACACGGAGAGTGACAATATTCACTGGACAGGGAGTACAGCCGGAAAAATGCTGGAACATTGGCTTCAATATTTAAATTAAACCTCCCCATAAGCCTGCATGCACAGGAGGGGAACAAAAATGTGGTTGTTTTGGCCAAGAAAACCAAAATCACTCACCCACAATTCAGCCTGCTTAATAGAGGCCTAACTTTTATTCCAGCATGGAAAATTAACAGACAATATAGCGGGAGGCAAATGCGGTATGATCTGCAACAATACCACCGAAGACTAAAATTGGCATCTTATTTTCAAAATGACACGGATCAAACTCCCCCACCTTTCACACCTAAATCGGACTGGGTCCCACCCATGGATAAACTGCCCACTGAACTTCTCACATTGTTTGATACAGACCTTAGATCCTTCAAGAGACACTGCAGACCATATTGGGAACAACGCAACCTCACTCCTGAGGAAATCAGTGCTCTTGAAGAACTAAAAAATAACCAAAACATTATCATCAAACCAGCTGACAAGGGCAGTGCAACGGTTATTATGGACCGTGAGCAATATCTATGGGAAGGGTACAGACAATTACAGGATAGAACTTATTATAAAAAATTAGACAAACCCATTTATCCAGACACCGTACCCCTAGTCAAAGAAATAGTTCAGATCCTGTATACAAAAAAGCACATAAATGCCAAACAGAAGTCCTATCTCTTGGGTGACACAGAGCCCAGGAGCAGGAGATTCTACATGCTCCCTAAAATACATAAAGATCCGGCAAAATGGAGCAAACCCCACGAAATTCCTCCAGGAAGGCCTATAGTATCGGATTGCGGAAGCGAAACGTACTATACGGCCGAATTCCTGGACTTTTATTTAAATCCCCTTTCCACGGGCCACCCTAGCTATTTAAAAGACACGTATGATTTTATTCAAAAGGTTAAAGCACTTGAAATTCCCCAAGAGGCTGTCCTGTTCACTATGGACATTGACAGCCTTTACACAAATATCGACATCCAGGAAGGAATACAGGCCGTAAAAAATATTTTTCAAAAATACCCGGACAAATCCAGGCCTGATAAAGAACTCATCCAGTTGTTAGAAATAAATCTAAAGAGGAACGACTTTGAGTTCAATGGGGAATTCTTCCTTCAGATTAAGGGAACAGCGATGGGGAAGAAGTTTGCTCCGGCCTATGCCAACATATTTATGGCAGAATGGGAGACCTCGGCCCTATCCCGGTGCCATAAACGGCCTCTTCATTATTTTAGATATCTTGATGATATATGGGGAGTTTGGACACACACAGAGAGGGAGTTTGATGAGTTTTTAACAACACTTAACAACCATAACCCATCCATAAAACTGAAATCCTCCATCGGCCAGCTCTCGGTGGATTTTTTGGACACCACGACTTACAAGGGCCCGGATTTCAGCTCCACACGAAAATTGGACATCAAGGTTTTCTTTAAGGAAACAGACACACACGCTCTGCTACACAAGGAAAGCTTTCACCCTAAACACACTTACTCTGGCCTGGTCAAATCACAACTCCTGAGGTTTCGTCGCATATGTACCCGAGAACGGGACTTCATGGAAGCGACACGAATCCTCTTTAGAGCACTCAGGAACAGGGGATATAAAAGGTCCTTTTTGAGGAGGATTTTTAAATCCTACCTCACAATAGGAACTCGGGCGGAAGGCACCAGCGTGCCGCTCGTCCTGACATATTCCTCTGTCTCTGTGAAGCTCATCAGGGAGATAAGGTCCAATTTTATACAAATATTGGGACAAACACCAAGATTCAGAGACCACAAAGTCATTGCAGCTTTCAGGAAAAGCAAAAACCTACAAAACTATTTGGTCAGAGCCAAACTTAATCCTCTTCAGCAGGGAAAACCTAAACATCAGGGACAATACCTGGAACAAAAACAACATATTCAAAACAAATTTACCAAGGAAGTCTTCACCACTCATCGCTCAAGTACAGTGCACAGCAAAAATTGTGTCTACCTCATTTCCTGTAATCAATGTGGAGCCCAATATGTTGGAGAGACGGGCAACACCATCTTGATCAGGATGACACAACACAAACACAACATATTAAAAGAAAAACAAATGGATACTTACCTGGTCAAACACTTCCGGGAGCATGGATGGGAAGCTCTCAGGGTCATGGTCCTACAGGCAAACCCACAATGGTCTGTACCCCTGAGGAAAAGAGCAGAGAGAATTTGGATTCAGAAACTAAGTACTGTTTATCCCCAAGGCCTCAATGAGAGGTGAATAAAATATTCTTAGGGGGCATTGATGGCCTGTGCAAACAGGTTAGCACCTTCCTCTGACTCTAAACCTAACCCTAACCCTAATTTCTATCCCTAACCCTAAATCCTAACCCTAATTCCTATCCCTAACCCTAAGCCCTAACCTTAACCTAAACCTAAACCTAACCCTAATTCTAAAACCTAACCCTAACCCTGAATTGTATCCCTAACCACAACCCTAACCCTAACCTTAACCTAATCCTAACCTTAACCCTAATTTCTATCCCTAACCCTAATTTCTTACCATAACCCTACATCCTAATCCTAACCCCAAAACCTAAACCCAACCCTAACCCTAAACCTAACCCTAATTTCTATCCCTAACCCTAAAACCTAACCTTAACCTTTATTTCTATCCCTAACCCTAACCCTAATTTCTAGGCCTAACCCTAAAACCTAACCCTAACTTCTAACCCTAACCCCAAAACCTAACCCCAACCCTAACCCTAAACTTAACCCTAATTTCTATCCCTAACCCTAACCCTAAAACCTAACCTTAACCCTAATTTCTGTCCCTAACCCTAACCCTAAAACCTAACCTTAACCCTAATTTCTATTCCTAACCCTAATCCTAATTTCTAGCCCTAACCCTAAGTCCTATCCCTAAAACCTAACCCCAACCCTAACCCTAATTTCTATCCCTTACTCTAAAACCTAACCTTAACCCTAATTTCTATCCCTAACCCTAAAAGCTAACCTTAACCCTAATTCCTATCCCTAACCCTAACCCTAATTTCTAGCCCTAACCCTAAATCCTAATCCTAACCCTAACCTCTATCCCTAACCCTAAAACCTAACCTTTACCCTAATTTCCATCCCTAACCCTAACCCTAAAACCTAACCTCAACCCTAATTTCTATCCCTAACCCTAATTTCTAACCCTAACCCTAAATCCTAACCCTAACCCTAATTTTTATCCCTAACCCTTAATCCTAACCTTAACCCTAAACCTAACCCCAACCCTAACCTTAACCCTAACCCTAAATCCTAACCCTAATTTCTATCCCTAACCCTTAATCCTAACCTTAACCCTAAACCTAACCCCAACCCTAACCTTAACCCTAACCGTAACCCTAAATCCTAACCCTAACCGCTAACCTTAACCCCAAACCTAACCGGCCCGTGCCTCATGCCTGTTTTATTAAATTTTAATTTTAATTTATATTTATAAAATTTTTTTTAAAAAACCTAGGGCATTCAAAATTCTTCATTCTCATCAAACTGCAAAAAATGCCCTTTCACAATACCCTGAAAGACAGGTGTTTTCTATTGGCTTAGAACTATTTCTTTTTGAAATTGAGCTTGGAAATGGTTCTCATTGGCTCCTTTGAATTGGACCCCGCCTCTTTACACTATATAAGAGGCTGCTCAGAGGACTGAATCTTCCCCACTTCTTCCAGCTCGATTAGAGACACACTCAAGCTTTATTTTGATCCTGAATCTATTTTATTTTCAAAGAAAGAATATTTTTTGCAAATACTCTGAACAAGCCTGCCTGAAGAAGGTTCTAAGGGAACCGAAACGTTGCAACGGCTTGTTCCTTTCTCAGCTTTCAGAAATCTTTTGGAAAAAAAACATTTCTTTTATAAGGATTTTATTTTACTTTCCCATTTAAACTAAGCCAACTGCTTGGTTTATTTTCAAGCTCTTTAGAGACTTTTTTCAGGAAAATATTCCTTTGAGAGCACATTATTTTATTATTTTTATTTAAAATCAGGCAACTGCTTGATTTTATTTTCAAATTCTCAAGAGAGATTTATTTTGAAAAAACACAAAAAGATTCTTGATTTCAGTTCATTATTTTATTTTATTTGATTACACAAAAACATCCCAGATAAATATTTTGTTTAAAAAGCAATAGAAAAGAAAAACTTTTTGAAAAAATGATTCTGCCAGACAGAGATGGTTGGATGGTTGTCACCCGTGGACGCAGGCGTGCTGTCCAAGACACACCTATGAACCGTCCTCACCACCGTACGGGACACCATCCACAAGGAGAGAGGTCATTCTCTTATGCAGACGTGGTTAAATATGGCAATAACCAGAACCTACGTCATGCACAGGGACAAAGAGCTCTCTCCTATTCAAACGCAGTAAAATTTTCAGGCCACACGAGGGCACCAAATACTTACCATACTGCATCACACCAGCGGTCTTTCAGACCACAATTTTTTGAACCTCAGGTCCGTTGGGGACCTGTCACAAGGATCCCACAAAAACTAAATCGAACATGGACAACTCGTCCACAACAACAAAAAAGGAACACACAGCAGAGACAAAATGTGGTTCAAAAACAATCGGATGACCCGGATTTTGCCTCAAAAACCCGTACCATGTTCAAAATAATCAAACTGGTACACCACAAAAATAATGTGAGCCAAGAACAACCTCCTGCATTGACCAAGATGGAGAAAAATCTATGTGAGGTCATCAAACCAGCTCTGCCAAACCCCACAACACAAGCCCTTATAGATGGTAATGCTAAAAACTGGGCCTATACCACCATGTTAATCCTTAAAAACCATTATGAGGACACATTGGTGGAAGAAATGGCCAAGCTGCAGCACTATCCTTCCCGAGGCTGGGAAGAATGCTTTAACACGGCGGTGTTATGGGCAAAACGAGGGATTGGTAAAAGGCTGAGATACAAATCAATACAGGAGGCTCACACTCTGGTAGGGGACAAATGTAAGATCCCTACACCCACTACTGAGGTGGAGGAAGCGAGAGAGGAAGCAGAGACGCAAAGTGTCCCTGCTGCTTCTTCTCTGCCGCCAGACACAGCGGGCGGTGCCATAGCGGTGCAGGTCTCGGTGCACGCTGAGGCCGAGGCACACTCCCTACCAGATTTGTCCACCCAACCAGTACCAAAATCTTCCAGAACCACTTCCACCATGACAGATCCACCAAACGATTGGTCCCCTTTTAGAGAGGAGGATTCAGAATTCACCCTAGATCCTCCTTCCTCCCCAAAAGCTCAACGCACTCCTCACCCGAGTTCCAATCCCTGTGTTAGATTGGAAGAGGAACTCGTTATTATCGAAGATCAGGGAGAGTGCGAACAGAATAATGACGGCAGCTCACAAAGGGTGACCCTAAGCCCAGACAAAATCGGCAGCCTTAGAACAGCCACACAGGCCCGTATTAATGTGGAGCTCAGGGTGCCTTCTGCAACACCATGTGACTCCAGTGAGTCTGTTCCAAATAGGCACATAAACACTCCCAGAAAAATGATAGAGTGGAAACTAACTGTCCGTAAGAAATGCCTAGTTATTGGGGATTCCAACCTCTCCAGGATTCCCCCCTTTAAGAACCCAGACCTCCAAATAGAAAGCTATCCTGGGGCCACGTTCAGACACATGGAGGCCGTGATAAATAAAATCTTGGTCTCGAATGATGTAGAGCATCTTATTTTAGCACTGGGCATCAACAGTCGGACTCAAAACGCCAAAGACACTGCCATTAAACAAATGCAGGCGGCAGTAAGAGCGGCGAAAGAAAAATTCCCGCTTGCTCGGATTTGGGTTCCGGAACTTAACTTTTCAGGAACGCTCCCAACAAAAGAGCAAACACAATTAAACATCCTGAGTGGTTACATCACTGCCAACCTGAATCATATTCCGGCCCTGCCCAGATCAGAGTTCCACACGGAGAGTGACAATATTCACTGGACAGGGAGTACAGCCGGAAAAATGCTGGAACATTGGCTTCAATATTTAAATTAAACCTCCCCATAAGCCTGCATGCACAGGAGGGGAACAAAAATGTGGTTGTTTTGGCCAAGAAAACCAAAATCACTCACCCACAATTCAGCCTGCTTAATAGAGGCCTAACTTTTATTCCAGCATGGAAAATTAACAGACAATATAGCGGGAGGCAAATGCGGTATGATCTGCAACAATACCACCGAAGACTAAAATTGGCATCTTATTTTCAAAATGACACGGATCAAACTCCCCCACCTTTCACACCTAAATCGGACTGGGTCCCACCCATGGATAAACTGCCCACTGAACTTCTCACATTGTTTGATACAGACCTTAGATCCTTCAAGAGACACTGCAGACCATATTGGGAACAACGCAACCTCACTCCTGAGGAAATCAGTGCTCTTGAAGAACTAAAAAATAACCAAAACATTATCATCAAACCAGCTGACAAGGGCAGTGCAACGGTTATTATGGACCGTGAGCAATATCTATGGGAAGGGTACAGACAATTACAGGATAGAACTTATTATAAAAAATTAGACAAACCCATTTATCCAGACACCGTACCCCTAGTCAAAGAAATAGTTCAGATCCTGTATACAAAAAAGCACATAAATGCCAAACAGAAGTCCTATCTCTTGGGTGACACAGAGCCCAGGAGCAGGAGATTCTACATGCTCCCTAAAATACATAAAGATCCGGCAAAATGGAGCAAACCCCACGAAATTCCTCCAGGAAGGCCTATAGTATCGGATTGCGGAAGCGAAACGTACTATACGGCCGAATTCCTGGACTTTTATTTAAATCCCCTTTCCACGGGCCACCCTAGCTATTTAAAAGACACGTATGATTTTATTCAAAAGGTTAAAGCACTTGAAATTCCCCAAGAGGCTGTCCTGTTCACTATGGACATTGACAGCCTTTACACAAATATCGACATCCAGGAAGGAATACAGGCCGTAAAAAATATTTTTCAAAAATACCCGGACAAATCCAGGCCTGATAAAGAACTCATCCAGTTGTTAGAAATAAATCTAAAGAGGAACGACTTTGAGTTCAATGGGGAATTCTTCCTTCAGATTAAGGGAACAGCGATGGGGAAGAAGTTTGCTCCGGCCTATGCCAACATATTTATGGCAGAATGGGAGACCTCGGCCCTATCCCGGTGCCATAAACGGCCTCTTCATTATTTTAGATATCTTGATGATATATGGGGAGTTTGGACACACACAGAGAGGGAGTTTGATGAGTTTTTAACAACACTTAACAACCATAACCCATCCATAAAACTGAAATCCTCCATCGGCCAGCTCTCGGTGGATTTTTTGGACACCACGACTTACAAGGGCCCGGATTTCAGCTCCACACGAAAATTGGACATCAAGGTTTTCTTTAAGGAAACAGACACACACGCTCTGCTACACAAGGAAAGCTTTCACCCTAAACACACTTACTCTGGCCTGGTCAAATCACAACTCCTGAGGTTTCGTCGCATATGTACCCGAGAACGGGACTTCATGGAAGCGACACGAATCCTCTTTAGAGCACTCAGGAACAGGGGATATAAAAGGTCCTTTTTGAGGAGGATTTTTAAATCCTACCTCACAATAGGAACTCGGGCGGAAGGCACCAGCGTGCCGCTCGTCCTGACATATTCCTCTGTCTCTGTGAAGCTCATCAGGGAGATAAGGTCCAATTTTATACAAATATTGGGACAAACACCAAGATTCAGAGACCACAAAGTCATTGCAGCTTTCAGGAAAAGCAAAAACCTACAAAACTATTTGGTCAGAGCCAAACTTAATCCTCTTCAGCAGGGAAAACCTAAACATCAGGGACAATACCTGGAACAAAAACAACATATTCAAAACAAATTTACCAAGGAAGTCTTCACCACTCATCGCTCAAGTACAGTGCACAGCAAAAATTGTGTCTACCTCATTTCCTGTAATCAATGTGGAGCCCAATATGTTGGAGAGACGGGCAACACCATCTTGATCAGGATGACACAACACAAACACAACATATTAAAAGAAAAACAAATGGATACTTACCTGGTCAAACACTTCCGGGAGCATGGATGGGAAGCTCTCAGGGTCATGGTCCTACAGGCAAACCCACAATGGTCTGTACCCCTGAGGAAAAGAGCAGAGAGAATTTGGATTCAGAAACTAAGTACTGTTTATCCCCAAGGCCTCAATGAGAGGTGAATAAAATATTCTTAGGGGGCATTGATGGCCTGTGCAAACAGGTTAGCACCTTCCTCTGACTCTAAACCTAACCCTAACCCTAATTTCTATCCCTAACCCTAAATCCTAACCCTAATTCCTATCCCTAACCCTAAGCCCTAACCTTAACCTAAACCTAAACCTAACCCTAATTCTAAAACCTAACCCTAACCCTGAATTGTATCCCTAACCACAACCCTAACCCTAACCTTAACCTAATCCTAACCTTAACCCTAATTTCTATCCCTAACCCTAATTTCTTACCATAACCCTACATCCTAATCCTAACCCCAAAACCTAAACCCAACCCTAACCCTAAACCTAACCCTAATTTCTATCCCTAACCCTAAAACCTAACCTTAACCTTTATTTCTATCCCTAACCCTAACCCTAATTTCTAGGCCTAACCCTAAAACCTAACCCTAACTTCTAACCCTAACCCCAAAACCTAACCCCAACCCTAACCCTAAACTTAACCCTAATTTCTATCCCTAACCCTAACCCTAAAACCTAACCTTAACCCTAATTTCTGTCCCTAACCCTAACCCTAAAACCTAACCTTAACCCTAATTTCTATTCCTAACCCTAATCCTAATTTCTAGCCCTAACCCTAAGTCCTATCCCTAAAACCTAACCCCAACCCTAACCCTAATTTCTATCCCTTACTCTAAAACCTAACCTTAACCCTAATTTCTATCCCTAACCCTAAAAGCTAACCTTAACCCTAATTCCTATCCCTAACCCTAACCCTAATTTCTAGCCCTAACCCTAAATCCTAATCCTAACCCTAACCTCTATCCCTAACCCTAAAACCTAACCTTTACCCTAATTTCCATCCCTAACCCTAACCCTAAAACCTAACCTCAACCCTAATTTCTATCCCTAACCCTAATTTCTAACCCTAACCCTAAATCCTAACCCTAACCCTAATTTTTATCCCTAACCCTTAATCCTAACCTTAACCCTAAACCTAACCCCAACCCTAACCTTAACCCTAACCCTAAATCCTAACCCTAATTTCTATCCCTAACCCTTAATCCTAACCTTAACCCTAAACCTAACCCCAACCCTAACCTTAACCCTAACCGTAACCCTAAATCCTAACCCTAACCGCTAACCTTAACCCCAAACCTAACCGGCCCGTGCCTCATGCCTGTTTTATTAAATTTTAATTTTAATTTATATTTATAAAATTTTTTTTTAAAAAACCTAGGGCATTCAAAATTCTTCATTCTCATCAAACTGCAAAAAATGCCCTTTCACAATACCCTGAAAGACAGGTGTTTTCTATTGGCTTAGAACTATTTCTTTTTGAAATTGAGCTTGGAAATGGTTCTCATTGGCTCCTTTGAATTGGACCCCGCCTCTTTACACTATATAAGAGGCTGCTCAGAGGACTGAATCTTCCCCACTTCTTCCAGCTCGATTAGAGACACACTCAAGCTTTATTTTGATCCTGAATCTATTTTATTTTCAAAGAAAGAATATTTTTTGCAAATACTCTGAACAAGCCTGCCTGAAGAAGGTTCTAAGGGAACCGAAACGTTGCAACGGCTTGTTCCTTTCTCAGCTTTCAGAAATCTTTTGGAAAAAAAACATTTCTTTTATAAGGATTTTATTTTACTTTCCCATTTAAACTAAGCCAACTGCTTGGTTTATTTTCAAGCTCTTTAGAGACTTTTTTCAGGAAAATATTCCTTTGAGAGCACATTATTTTATTATTTTTATTTAAAATCAGGCAACTGCTTGATTTTATTTTCAAATTCTCAAGAGAGATTTATTTTGAAAAAACACAAAAAGATTCTTGATTTCAGTTCATTATTTTATTTTATTTGATTACACAAAAACATCCCAGATAAATATTTTGTTTAAAAAGCAATAGAAAAGAAAAACTTTTTGAAAAAATGATTCTGCCAGACAGAGATGGTTGGATGGTTGTCACCCGTGGACGCAGGCGTGCTGTCCAAGACACACCTATGAACCGTCCTCACCACCGTACGGGACACCATCCACAAGGAGAGAGGTCATTCTCTTATGCAGACGTGGTTAAATATGGCAATAACCAGAACCTACGTCATGCACAGGGACAAAGAGCTCTCTCCTATTCAAACGCAGTAAAATTTTCAGGCCACACGAGGGCACCAAATACTTACCATACTGCATCACACCAGCGGTCTTTCAGACCACAATTTTTTGAACCTCAGGTCCGTTGGGGACCTGTCACAAGGATCCCACAAAAACTAAATCGAACATGGACAACTCGTCCACAACAACAAAAAAGGAACACACAGCAGAGACAAAATGTGGTTCAAAAACAATCGGATGACCCGGATTTTGCCTCAAAAACCCGTACCATGTTCAAAATAATCAAACTGGTACACCACAAAAATAATGTGAGCCAAGAACAACCTCCTGCATTGACCAAGATGGAGAAAAATCTATCTGAGGTCATCAAACCAGCTCTGCCAAACCCCACAACACAAGCCCTTATAGATGGTAATGCTAAAAACTGGGCCTATACCACCATGTTAATCCTTAAAAACCATTATGAGGACACATTGGTGGAAGAAATGGCCAAGCTGCAGCACTATCCTTCCCGAGGCTGGGAAGAATGCTTTAACACGGCGGTGTTATGGGCAAAACGAGGGATTGGTAAAAGGCTGAGATACAAATCAATACAGGAGGCTCACACTCTGGTAGGGGACAAATGTAAGATCCCTACACCCACTACTGAGGTGGAGGAAGCGAGAGAGGAAGCAGAGACGCAAAGTGTCCCTGCTGCTTCTTCTCTGCCGCCAGACACAGCGGGCGGTGCCATAGCGGTGCAGGTCTCGGTGCACGCTGAGGCCGAGGCACACTCCCTACCAGATTTGTCCACCCAACCAGTACCAAAATCTTCCAGAACCACTTCCACCATGACAGATCCACCAAACGATTGGTCCCCTTTTAGAGAGGAGGATTCAGAATTCACCCTAGATCCTCCTTCCTCCCCAAAAGCTCAACGCACTCCTCACCCGAGTTCCAATCCCTGTGTTAGATTGGAAGAGGAACTCGTTATTATCGAAGATCAGGGAGAGTGCGAACAGAATAATGACGGCAGCTCACAAAGGGTGACCCTAAGCCCAGACAAAATCGGCAGCCTTAGAACAGCCACACAGGCCCGTATTAATGTGGAGCTCAGGGTGCCTTCTGCAACACCATGTGACTCCAGTGAGTCTGTTCCAAATAGGCACATAAACACTCCCAGAAAAATGATAGAGTGGAAACTAACTGTCCGTAAGAAATGCCTAGTTATTGGGGATTCCAACCTCTCCAGGATTCCCCCCTTTAAGAACCCAGACCTCCAAATAGAAAGCTATCCTGGGGCCACGTTCAGACACATGGAGGCCGTGATAAATAAAATCTTGGTCTCGAATGATGTAGAGCATCTTATTTTAGCACTGGGCATCAACAGTCGGACTCAAAACGCCAAAGACACTGCCATTAAACAAATGCAGGCGGCAGTAAGAGCGGCGAAAGAAAAATTCCCGCTTGCTCGGATTTGGGTTCCGGAACTTAACTTTTCAGGAACGCTCCCAACAAAAGAGCAAACACAATTAAACATCCTGAGTGGTTACATCACTGCCAACCTGAATCATATTCCGGCCCTGCCCAGATCAGAGTTCCACACGGAGAGTGACAATATTCACTGGACAGGGAGTACAGCCGGAAAAATGCTGGAACATTGGCTTCAATATTTAAATTAAACCTCCCCATAAGCCTGCATGCACAGGAGGGGAACAAAAATGTGGTTGTTTTGGCCAAGAAAACCAAAATCACTCACCCACAATTCAGCCTGCTTAATAGAGGCCTAACTTTTATTCCAGCATGGAAAATTAACAGACAATATAGCGGGAGGCAAATGCGGTATGATCTGCAACAATACCACCGAAGACTAAAATTGGCATCTTATTTTCAAAATGACACGGATCAAACTCCCCCACCTTTCACACCTAAATCGGACTGGGTCCCACCCATGGATAAACTGCCCACTGAACTTCTCACATTGTTTGATACAGACCTTAGATCCTTCAAGAGACACTGCAGACCATATTGGGAACAACGCAACCTCACTCCTGAGGAAATCAGTGCTCTTGAAGAACTAAAAAATAACCAAAACATTATCATCAAACCAGCTGACAAGGGCAGTGCAACGGTTATTATGGACCGTGAGCAATATCTATGGGAAGGGTACAGACAATTACAGGATAGAACTTATTATAAAAAATTAGACAAACCCATTTATCCAGACACCGTACCCCTAGTCAAAGAAATAGTTCAGATCCTGTATACAAAAAAGCACATAAATGCCAAACAGAAGTCCTATCTCTTGGGTGACACAGAGCCCAGGAGCAGGAGATTCTACATGCTCCCTAAAATACATAAAGATCCGGCAAAATGGAGCAAACCCCACGAAATTCCTCCAGGAAGGCCTATAGTATCGGATTGCGGAAGCGAAACGTACTATACGGCCGAATTCCTGGACTTTTATTTAAATCCCCTTTCCACGGGCCACCCTAGCTATTTAAAAGACACGTATGATTTTATTCAAAAGGTTAAAGCACTTGAAATTCCCCAAGAGGCTGTCCTGTTCACTATGGACATTGACAGCCTTTACACAAATATCGACATCCAGGAAGGAATACAGGCCGTAAAAAATATTTTTCAAAAATACCCGGACAAATCCAGGCCTGATAAAGAACTCATCCAGTTGTTAGAAATAAATCTAAAGAGGAACGACTTTGAGTTCAATGGGGAATTCTTCCTTCAGATTAAGGGAACAGCGATGGGGAAGAAGTTTGCTCCGGCCTATGCCAACATATTTATGGCAGAATGGGAGACCTCGGCCCTATCCCGGTGCCATAAACGGCCTCTTCATTATTTTAGATATCTTGATGATATATGGGGAGTTTGGACACACACAGAGAGGGAGTTTGATGAGTTTTTAACAACACTTAACAACCATAACCCATCCATAAAACTGAAATCCTCCATCGGCCAGCTCTCGGTGGATTTTTTGGACACCACGACTTACAAGGGCCCGGATTTCAGCTCCACACGAAAATTGGACATCAAGGTTTTCTTTAAGGAAACAGACACACACGCTCTGCTACACAAGGAAAGCTTTCACCCTAAACACACTTACTCTGGCCTGGTCAAATCACAACTCCTGAGGTTTCGTCGCATATGTACCCGAGAACG
>NW_028149172.1:25000-54000 GCF_946808225.1 Silurus aristotelis
CTTTATCCACTGCCTGGACAAAGGAGGGAAAGAGAAGAAGAAAAAACTGAGAAAGGAAGCTAATGGGCTAAGCGCTAAATATCAAAGACCCAATCACCTGGAAAACAGAGCATCTCGTGAAAAAGGATTAAAGCCAACATGGAAAAATGCAAAGCCAGTTTGGAAAATGGAAAAAGGAAAAGAAAATGGAAGGAAAGAGAAGAAGAAAAAACTGAGAAAGGAAGCTAATGGGCTAAGCGCTAATTAGCAAAGACCCAATCACCTGGAAAACAGAGCATCTCGTGAAAAAGGATTAAAGCCAACATGGAAAAATGCAAAGCCAGTTTGGAAAATGGAAAAAGGAAAAGAGAATGGAAGGAAAGAGAAGAAGAAAAAACTGAGAAAGGAAGCTAATGGGCTAAGCGCTAAATAGCAAAGACCCAATCACCTGGTGAACAGAACATCTCGTGAAAAAGGATTAAAGCCAACATGGAAAAATGTGCAGCCAGTTTGGAAAATGGAAAAAGGAAGAGAAAATGGTAAGTCTATGCCTGATGAAGGTTTATATTAACCGAAACGTTGCAACAGACTTACCGTTAAAAATGACGTCATGGGGATCTGTGAAAAGGCAAATGTCCTGCATTAATGAATGAAATCGAATGTCCTGCATTAATGAATGAAATCAGAAGTCACTGGCTAAAATGAAAAAAAAGGGGAAACACCCTCCATTTAAAAGGTCAAAAAGGGAAAGGGTTGCTAACAAGGGAAAGAGAGAGTGGGCAAATGTCCACTTCTCGCTAGCAAGAGAAAGAGAGAGTGGGCAAATGTCCAGTTCTCATCCGTAAAACAAAAAAACACACGTTTAAGGGCAATTTTCCTGCCACTTGTCACCGGCGGCGGAGGAGATGTGAGTGCTTAGTGACTTGGAGTAGGCCAGTGCACAACGTGGGCTCCGGGCTTGTCTATATCTGAGTTTCCTTACCAATCCATAGCCCTAACCCTAACCCCAACCCCTCCCTAACCCTAACCCTAACCCTAACCCCAACCCCTCCCTAACCCTAACCCTAACCCCTCCCTGACCCTAACCCCAACCCCTCCCCAACCCTAACCCCTAACCCTAACCCCAACCCCTCCCTAACCCTAACCCTAACCCCAACCCCTCCCTAACCCCAACCCCACCCTAACCCTAACCCCAACCCCACCCTAACCCCAACCCCTCCCTAACCCTAACCCTAAACCCTAACCCTAAACCCAACCCTAATCCCCACTCGGATTTTGACATGGTTCCTGGAGCTGCGTCTATTTCCCCTAACCTAACCCAGCCCGTGCCACCCCGAGTTGCTGCACTTGCATGGCCTTCTGCATATTTCCTGAACTGGCTAACTTACCTGATAAGAGAGTGCCAATAATTCTAATTTCATGACCTGAGTGGCCAATTTTGAAAAACACTTATAGAGAATGGAATGTTCGATGAGCACTGTGTTTTTTGGGGGTGCCAGTTAAACCAGTGCCATTTGGGGGTGCCAGCTTATATAAGAAATGTGTAAAACTGTGCAAGAAGGCCGGATGGCTAAGCACTAAATAGCATAATGTAAAACCGTGCTAGAAGGCCGGATGGCTAAGCACTAAATAGCAGAAATACTTATAGACAATGGAATGTTCGATGAGCACTGTGTTTTTTGGGGGTGCCAGTTAAACCAGTGCCATTTGGGGGTGCCAGTTTATAAAAAATTTGTAAAACTGTGCAGGAAGGCCGGATGGCTAAGCACTAAATAGCATAATGTAAAACTGTGCTAGAAGGCCGGATGGCTAAGCACTAAATAGCAGAAATACTTATAGACAATGGAATGTTCGATGAGCACTGTGTTTTTTGGGGGTGCCAGTTAAACCAGTGCCATTTGGGGGTGCCAGTTTATAAAAAATTTGTAAAACTGTGCAAGAAGGCCGGATGGCTAAGCACTAAATAGCAGAGTGTAAAACTGTGCAAGAAGGCCGGATGGCTAAGCACTAAATAGCAGAGGCCCAATTACTTGGCAAACAGAGTAGCTTGAAGGAAGATTTAAAGCCAGCTTTCGGGAAAGGTAAGGCCAGTTTGGGAAAAAGGAAAAGATATTGCCGCCTGAGAAGTGGGGGGAAAGAGAATAACGAAAGTACTTAGATGGGAAGCTGGTGGGCTAAGTGCTAAATAGCAGAGGCCCACTCACTTGGAAAACAGAGCAGCTGGGAGGATGTTTAAAGCCAGAATGGGGATAAGTAAAGCCAGCTTGGAAAAAGGAAAAGAAAATGGAAAAAGGAAAAGAAAATGGAGAGGCTAAGCCTGATTATGGACCAACAAAAACAAGATACAAACAAACAATGACGCATGAAACTGAATAACTTACCTGATGAGAGTGTTTGGAACAGCACTGAGTATGGGGGTGCCAATGTTTTCGAGCAGTGGGGGTGCCAATAGTCCAAATTTCAGGACATGAGTGGCCATTTTTTGAAAAATAATCTAAACAAAACTGAATGTTTAATTAACACTTTTTTTGGGGGGTGCAATTTTAACCAGTGCCATTTGGGGGTGCCATTTGACAAATTCTGTCTTTATCCACTGCCTGGACAAAGGAGGGAAAGAGAAGAAGAAAAAACTGAGAAAGGAAGCTAATGGGCTAAGCGCTAAATATCAAAGACCCAATCACCTGGAAAACAGAGCATCTCGTGAAAAAGGATTAAAGCCAACATGGAAAAATGCAAAGCCAGTTTGGAAAATGGAAAAAGGAAAAGAAAATGGAAGGAAAGAGAAGAAGAAAAAACTGAGAAAGGAAGCTAATGGGCTAAGCGCTAATTAGCAAAGACCCAATCACCTGGAAAACAGAGCATCTCGTGAAAAAGGATTAAAGCCAACATGGAAAAATGCAAAGCCAGTTTGGAAAATGGAAAAAGGAAAAGAGAATGGAAGGAAAGAGAAGAAGAAAAAACTGAGAAAGGAAGCTAATGGGCTAAGCGCTAAATAGCAAAGACCCAATCACCTGGTGAACAGAACATCTCGTGAAAAAGGATTAAAGCCAACATGGAAAAATGTGCAGCCAGTTTGGAAAATGGAAAAAGGAAGAGAAAATGGTAAGTCTATGCCTGATGAAGGTTTATATTAACCGAAACGTTGCAACAGACTTACCGTTAAAAATGACGTCATGGGGATCTGTGAAAAGGCAAATGTCCTGCATTAATGAATGAAATCGAATGTCCTGCATTAATGAATGAAATCAGAAGTCACTGGCTAAAATGAAAAAAAAAAAGGGGAAACACCCTCCATTTAAAAGGTCAAAAAGGGAAAGGGTTGCTAACAAGGGAAAGAGAGAGTGGGCAAATGTCCACTTCTCGCTAGCAAGAGAAAGAGAGAGTGGGCAAATGTCCAGTTCTCATCCGTAAAACAAAAAAACACACGTTTAAGGGCAATTTTCCTGCCACTTGTCACCGGCGGCGGAGGAGATGTGAGTGCTTAGTGACTTGGAGTAGGCCAGTGCACAACGTGGGCTCCGGGCTTGTCTATATCTGAGTTTCCTTACCAATCCATAGCCCTAACCCTAACCCCAACCCCTCCCTAACCCTAACCCTAACCCTAACCCCAACCCCTCCCTAACCCTAACCCTAACCCCTCCCTGACCCTAACCCCAACCCCTCCCCAACCCTAACCCCTAACCCTAACCCCAACCCCTCCCTAACCCTAACCCTAACCCCAACCCCTCCCTAACCCCAACCCCACCCTAACCCTAACCCCAACCCCACCCTAACCCCAACCCCTCCCTAACCCTAACCCTAAACCCTAACCCTAAACCCAACCCTAATCCCCACTCGGATTTTGACATGGTTCCTGGAGCTGCGTCTATTTCCCCTAACCTAACCCAGCCCGTGCCACCCCGAGTTGCTGCACTTGCATGGCCTTCTGCATATTTCCTGAACTGGCTAACTTACCTGATAAGAGAGTGCCAATAATTCTAATTTCATGACCTGAGTGGCCAATTTTGAAAAACACTTATAGAGAATGGAATGTTCGATGAGCACTGTGTTTTTTGGGGGTGCCAGTTAAACCAGTGCCATTTGGGGGTGCCAGCTTATATAAGAAATGTGTAAAACTGTGCAAGAAGGCCGGATGGCTAAGCACTAAATAGCATAATGTAAAACCGTGCTAGAAGGCCGGATGGCTAAGCACTAAATAGCAGAAATACTTATAGACAATGGAATGTTCGATGAGCACTGTGTTTTTTGGGGGTGCCAGTTAAACCAGTGCCATTTGGGGGTGCCAGTTTATAAAAAATTTGTAAAACTGTGCAGGAAGGCCGGATGGCTAAGCACTAAATAGCATAATGTAAAACTGTGCTAGAAGGCCGGATGGCTAAGCACTAAATAGCAGAAATACTTATAGACAATGGAATGTTCGATGAGCACTGTGTTTTTTGGGGGTGCCAGTTAAACCAGTGCCATTTGGGGGTGCCAGTTTATAAAAAATTTGTAAAACTGTGCAAGAAGGCCGGATGGCTAAGCACTAAATAGCAGAGTGTAAAACTGTGCAAGAAGGCCGGATGGCTAAGCACTAAATAGCAGAGGCCCAATTACTTGGCAAACAGAGTAGCTTGAAGGAAGATTTAAAGCCAGCTTTCGGGAAAGGTAAGGCCAGTTTGGGAAAAAGGAAAAGATATTGCCGCCTGAGAAGTGGGGGGAAAGAGAATAACGAAAGTACTTAGATGGGAAGCTGGTGGGCTAAGTGCTAAATAGCAGAGGCCCACTCACTTGGAAAACAGAGCAGCTGGGAGGATGTTTAAAGCCAGAATGGGGATAAGTAAAGCCAGCTTGGAAAAAGGAAAAGAAAATGGAAAAAGGAAAAGAAAATGGAGAGGCTAAGCCTGATTATGGACCAACAAAAACAAGATACAAACAAACAATGACGCATGAAACTGAATAACTTACCTGATGAGAGCGTTTGGAACAGCACTGAGTATGGGGGTGCCAATGTTTTCGAGCAGTGGGGGTGCCAATAGTCCAAATTTCAGGACATGAGTGGCCATTTTTTGAAAAATAATCTAAACAAAACTGAATGTTTAATTAACACTTTTTTTGGGGGGTGCAATTTTAACCAGTGCCATTTGGGGGTGCCATTTGACAAATTCTGTCTTTATCCACTGCCTGGACAAAGGAGGGAAAGAGAAGAAGAAAAAACTGAGAAAGGAAGCTAATGGGCTAAGCGCTAAATATCAAAGACCCAATCACCTGGAAAACAGAGCATCTCGTGAAAAAGGATTAAAGCCAACATGGAAAAATGCAAAGCCAGTTTGGAAAATGGAAAAAGGAAAAGAAAATGGAAGGAAAGAGAAGAAGAAAAAACTGAGAAAGGAAGCTAATGGGCTAAGCGCTAATTAGCAAAGACCCAATCACCTGGAAAACAGAGCATCTCGTGAAAAAGGATTAAAGCCAACATGGAAAAATGCAAAGCCAGTTTGGAAAATGGAAAAAGGAAAAGAGAATGGAAGGAAAGAGAAGAAGAAAAAACTGAGAAAGGAAGCTAATGGGCTAAGCGCTAAATAGCAAAGACCCAATCACCTGGTGAACAGAACATCTCGTGAAAAAGGATTAAAGCCAACATGGAAAAATGTGCAGCCAGTTTGGAAAATGGAAAAAGGAAGAGAAAATGGTAAGTCTATGCCTGATGAAGGTTTATATTAACCGAAACGTTGCAACAGACTTACCGTTAAAAATGACGTCATGGGGATCTGTGAAAAGGCAAATGTCCTGCATTAATGAATGAAATCGAATGTCCTGCATTAATGAATGAAATCAGAAGTCACTGGCTAAAATGAAAAAAAAGGGGAAACACCCTCCATTTAAAAGGTCAAAAAGGGAATTGGTTGCTAACAAGGGAAAGAGAGAGTGGGCAAATGTCCACTTCTCGCTAGCAAGAGAAAGAGAGAGTGGGCAAATGTCCAGTTCTCATCCGTAAAACAAAAAAACACACGTTTAAGGGCAATTTTCCTGCCACTTGTCACCGGCGGCGGAGGAGATGTGAGTGCTTAGTGACTTGGAGTAGGCCAGTGCACAACGTGGGCTCCGGGCTTGTCTATATCTGAGTTTCCTTACCAATCCATAGCCCTAACCCTAACCCCAACCCCTCCCTAACCCTAACCCTAACCCTAACCCCAACCCCTCCCTAACCCTAACCCTAACCCCTCCCTGACCCTAACCCCAACCCCTCCCCAACCCTAACCCCTAACCCTAACCCCAACCCCTCCCTAACCCTAACCCTAACCCCAACCCCTCCCTAACCCCAACCCCACCCTAACCCTAACCCCAACCCCACCCTAACCCCAACCCCTCCCTAACCCTAACCCTAAACCCTAACCCTAAACCCAACCCTAATCCCCACTCGGATTTTGACATGGTTCCTGGAGCTGCGTCTATTTCCCCTAACCTAACCCAGCCCGTGCCACCCCGAGTTGCTGCACTTGCATGGCCTTCTGCATATTTCCTGAACTGGCTAACTTACCTGATAAGAGAGTGCCAATAATTCTAATTTCATGACCTGAGTGGCCAATTTTGAAAAACACTTATAGAGAATGGAATGTTCGATGAGCACTGTGTTTTTTGGGGGTGCCAGTTAAACCAGTGCCATTTGGGGGTGCCAGCTTATATAAGAAATGTGTAAAACTGTGCAAGAAGGCCGGATGGCTAAGCACTAAATAGCATAATGTAAAACCGTGCTAGAAGGCCGGATGGCTAAGCACTAAATAGCAGAAATACTTATAGACAATGGAATGTTCGATGAGCACTGTGTTTTTTGGGGGTGCCAGTTAAACCAGTGCCATTTGGGGGTGCCAGTTTATAAAAAATTTGTAAAACTGTGCAGGAAGGCCGGATGGCTAAGCACTAAATAGCATAATGTAAAACTGTGCTAGAAGGCCGGATGGCTAAGCACTAAATAGCAGAAATACTTATAGACAATGGAATGTTCGATGAGCACTGTGTTTTTTGGGGGTGCCAGTTAAACCAGTGCCATTTGGGGGTGCCAGTTTATAAAAAATTTGTAAAACTGTGCAAGAAGGCCGGATGGCTAAGCACTAAATAGCAGAGTGTAAAACTGTGCAAGAAGGCCGGATGGCTAAGCACTAAATAGCAGAGGCCCAATTACTTGGCAAACAGAGTAGCTTGAAGGAAGATTTAAAGCCAGCTTTCGGGAAAGGTAAGGCCAGTTTGGGAAAAAGGAAAAGATATTGCCGCCTGAGAAGTGGGGGGAAAGAGAATAACGAAAGTACTTAGATGGGAAGCTGGTGGGCTAAGTGCTAAATAGCAGAGGCCCACTCACTTGGAAAACAGAGCAGCTGGGAGGATGTTTAAAGCCAGAATGGGGATAAGTAAAGCCAGCTTGGAAAAAGGAAAAGAAAATGGAAAAAGGAAAAGAAAATGGAGAGGCTAAGCCTGATTATGGACCAACAAAAACAAGATACAAACAAACAATGACGCATGAAACTGAATAACTTACCTGATGAGAGCGTTTGGAACAGCACTGAGTATGGGGGTGCCAATGTTTTCGAGCAGTGGGGGTGCCAATAGTCCAAATTTCAGGACATGAGTGGCCATTTTTTGAAAAATAATCTAAACAAAACTGAATGTTTAATTAACACTTTTTTTGGGGGGTGCAATTTTAACCAGTGCCATTTGGGGGTGCCATTTGACAAATTCTGTCTTTATCCACTGCCTGGACAAAGGAGGGAAAGAGAAGAAGAAAAAACTGAGAAAGGAAGCTAATGGGCTAAGCGCTAAATATCAAAGACCCAATCACCTGGAAAACAGAGCATCTCGTGAAAAAGGATTAAAGCCAACATGGAAAAATGCAAAGCCAGTTTGGAAAATGGAAAAAGGAAAAGAAAATGGAAGGAAAGAGAAGAAGAAAAAACTGAGAAAGGAAGCTAATGGGCTAAGCGCTAATTAGCAAAGACCCAATCACCTGGAAAACAGAGCATCTCGTGAAAAAGGATTAAAGCCAACATGGAAAATGCAAAGCCAGTTTGGAAAATGGAAAAAGGAAAAGAGAATGGAAGGAAAGAGAAGAAGAAAAAACTGAGAAAGGAAGCTAATGGGCTAAGCGCTAAATAGCAAAGACCCAATCACCTGGTGAACAGAACATCTCGTGAAAAAGGATTAAAGCCAACATGGAAAAATGTGCAGCCAGTTTGGAAAATGGAAAAAGGAAGAGAAAATGGTAAGTCTATGCCTGATGAAGGTTTATATTAACCGAAACGTTGCAACAGACTTACCGTTAAAAATGACGTCATGGGGATCTGTGAAAAGGCAAATGTCCTGCATTAATGAATGAAATCGAATGTCCTGCATTAATGAATGAAATCAGAAGTCACTGGCTAAAATGAAAAAAAAAGGGGAAACACCCTCCATTTAAAAGGTCAAAAAGGGAAAGGGTTGCTAACAAGGGAAAGAGAGAGTGGGCAAATGTCCACTTCTCGCTAGCAAGAGAAAGAGAGAGTGGGCAAATGTCCAGTTCTCATCCGTAAAACAAAAAAACACACGTTTAAGGGCAATTTTCCTGCCACTTGTCACCGGCGGCGGAGGAGATGTGAGTGCTTAGTGACTTGGAGTAGGCCAGTGCACAACGTGGGCTCCGGGCTTGTCTATATCTGAGTTTCCTTACCAATCCATAGCCCTAACCCTAACCCCAACCCCTCCCTAACCCTAACCCTAACCCTAACCCCAACCCCTCCCTAACCCTAACCCTAACCCCTCCCTGACCCTAACCCCAACCCCTCCCCAACCCTAACCCCTAACCCTAACCCCAACCCCTCCCTAACCCTAACCCTAACCCCAACCCCTCCCTAACCCCAACCCCACCCTAACCCTAACCCCAACCCCACCCTAACCCCAACCCCTCCCTAACCCTAACCCTAAACCCTAACCCTAAACCCAACCCTAATCCCCACTCGGATTTTGACATGGTTCCTGGAGCTGCGTCTATTTCCCCTAACCTAACCCAGCCCGTGCCACCCCGAGTTGCTGCACTTGCATGGCCTTCTGCATATTTCCTGAACTGGCTAACTTACCTGATAAGAGAGTGCCAATAATTCTAATTTCATGACCTGAGTGGCCAATTTTGAAAAACACTTATAGAGAATGGAATGTTCGATGAGCACTGTGTTTTTTGGGGGTGCCAGTTAAACCAGTGCCATTTGGGGGTGCCAGCTTATATAAGAAATGTGTAAAACTGTGCAAGAAGGCCGGATGGCTAAGCACTAAATAGCATAATGTAAAACCGTGCTAGAAGGCCGGATGGCTAAGCACTAAATAGCAGAAATACTTATAGACAATGGAATGTTCGATGAGCACTGTGTTTTTTGGGGGTGCCAGTTAAACCAGTGCCATTTGGGGGTGCCAGTTTATAAAAAATTTGTAAAACTGTGCAGGAAGGCCGGATGGCTAAGCACTAAATAGCATAATGTAAAACTGTGCTAGAAGGCCGGATGGCTAAGCACTAAATAGCAGAAATACTTATAGACAATGGAATGTTCGATGAGCACTGTGTTTTTTGGGGGTGCCAGTTAAACCAGTGCCATTTGGGGGTGCCAGTTTATAAAAAATTTGTAAAACTGTGCAAGAAGGCCGGATGGCTAAGCACTAAATAGCAGAGTGTAAAACTGTGCAAGAAGGCCGGATGGCTAAGCACTAAATAGCAGAGGCCCAATTACTTGGCAAACAGAGTAGCTTGAAGGAAGATTTAAAGCCAGCTTTCGGGAAAGGTAAGGCCAGTTTGGGAAAAAGGAAAAGATATTGCCGCCTGAGAAGTGGGGGGAAAGAGAATAACGAAAGTACTTAGATGGGAAGCTGGTGGGCTAAGTGCTAAATAGCAGAGGCCCACTCACTTGGAAAACAGAGCAGCTGGGAGGATGTTTAAAGCCAGAATGGGGATAAGTAAAGCCAGCTTGGAAAAAGGAAAAGAAAATGGAAAAAGGAAAAGAAAATGGAGAGGCTAAGCCTGATTATGGACCAACAAAAACAAGATACAAACAAACAATGACGCATGAAACTGAATAACTTACCTGATGAGAGCGTTTGGAACAGCACTGAGTATGGGGGTGCCAATGTTTTCGAGCAGTGGGGGTGCCAATAGTCCAAATTTCAGGACATGAGTGGCCATTTTTTGAAAAATAATCTAAACAAAACTGAATGTTTAATTAACACTTTTTTTGGGGGGTGCAATTTTAACCAGTGCCATTTGGGGGTGCCATTTGACAAATTCTGTCTTTATCCACTGCCTGGACAAAGGAGGGAAAGAGAAGAAGAAAAAACTGAGAAAGGAAGCTAATGGGCTAAGCGCTAAATATCAAAGACCCAATCACCTGGAAAACAGAGCATCTCGTGAAAAAGGATTAAAGCCAACATGGAAAAATGCAAAGCCAGTTTGGAAAATGGAAAAAGGAAAAGAAAATGGAAGGAAAGAGAAGAAGAAAAAACTGAGAAAGGAAGCTAATGGGCTAAGCGCTAATTAGCAAAGACCCAATCACCTGGAAAACAGAGCATCTCGTGAAAAAGGATTAAAGCCAACATGGAAAAATGCAAAGCCAGTTTGGAAAATGGAAAAAGGAAAAGAGAATGGAAGGAAAGAGAAGAAGAAAAAACTGAGAAAGGAAGCTAATGGGCTAAGCGCTAAATAGCAAAGACCCAATCACCTGGTGAACAGAACATCTCGTGAAAAAGGATTAAAGCCAACATGGAAAAATGTGCAGCCAGTTTGGAAAATGGAAAAAGGAAGAGAAAATGGTAAGTCTATGCCTGATGAAGGTTTATATTAACCGAAACGTTGCAACAGACTTACCGTTAAAAATGACGTCATGGGGATCTGTGAAAAGGCAAATGTCCTGCATTAATGAATGAAATCGAATGTCCTGCATTAATGAATGAAATCAGAAGTCACTGGCTAAAATGAAAAAAAAGGGGAAACACCCTCCATTTAAAAGGTCAAAAAGGGAAAGGGTTGCTAACAAGGGAAAGAGAGAGTGGGCAAATGTCCACTTCTCGCTAGCAAGAGAAAGAGAGAGTGGGCAAATGTCCAGTTCTCATCCGTAAAACAAAAAAACACACGTTTAAGGGCAATTTTCCTGCCACTTGTCACCGGCGGCGGAGGAGATGTGAGTGCTTAGTGACTTGGAGTAGGCCAGTGCACAACGTGGGCTCCGGGCTTGTCTATATCTGAGTTTCCTTACCAATCCATAGCCCTAACCCTAACCCCAACCCCTCCCTAACCCTAACCCTAACCCTAACCCCAACCCCTCCCTAACCCTAACCCTAACCCCTCCCTGACCCTAACCCCAACCCCTCCCCAACCCTAACCCCTAACCCTAACCCCAACCCCTCCCTAACCCTAACCCTAACCCCAACCCCTCCCTAACCCCAACCCCACCCTAACCCTAACCCCAACCCCACCCTAACCCCAACCCCTCCCTAACCCTAACCCTAAACCCTAACCCTAAACCCAACCCTAATCCCCACTCGGATTTTGACATGGTTCCTGGAGCTGCGTCTATTTCCCCTAACCTAACCCAGCCCGTGCCACCCCGAGTTGCTGCACTTGCATGGCCTTCTGCATATTTCCTGAACTGGCTAACTTACCTGATAAGAGAGTGCCAATAATTCTAATTTCATGACCTGAGTGGCCAATTTTGAAAAACACTTATAGAGAATGGAATGTTCGATGAGCACTGTGTTTTTTGGGGGTGCCAGTTAAACCAGTGCCATTTGGGGGTGCCAGCTTATATAAGAAATGTGTAAAACTGTGCAAGAAGGCCGGATGGCTAAGCACTAAATAGCATAATGTAAAACCGTGCTAGAAGGCCGGATGGCTAAGCACTAAATAGCAGAAATACTTATAGACAATGGAATGTTCGATGAGCACTGTGTTTTTTGGGGGTGCCAGTTAAACCAGTGCCATTTGGGGGTGCCAGTTTATAAAAAATTTGTAAAACTGTGCAGGAAGGCCGGATGGCTAAGCACTAAATAGCATAATGTAAAACTGTGCTAGAAGGCCGGATGGCTAAGCACTAAATAGCAGAAATACTTATAGACAATGGAATGTTCGATGAGCACTGTGTTTTTTGGGGGTGCCAGTTAAACCAGTGCCATTTGGGGGTGCCAGTTTATAAAAAATTTGTAAAACTGTGCAAGAAGGCCGGATGGCTAAGCACTAAATAGCAGAGTGTAAAACTGTGCAAGAAGGCCGGATGGCTAAGCACTAAATAGCAGAGGCCCAATTACTTGGCAAACAGAGTAGCTTGAAGGAAGATTTAAAGCCAGCTTTCGGGAAAGGTAAGGCCAGTTTGGGAAAAAGGAAAAGATATTGCCGCCTGAGAAGTGGGGGGAAAGAGAATAACGAAAGTACTTAGATGGGAAGCTGGTGGGCTAAGTGCTAAATAGCAGAGGCCCACTCACTTGGAAAACAGAGCAGCTGGGAGGATGTTTAAAGCCAGAATGGGGATAAGTAAAGCCAGCTTGGAAAAAGGAAAAGAAAATGGAAAAAGGAAAAGAAAATGGAGAGGCTAAGCCTGATTATGGACCAACAAAAACAAGATACAAACAAACAATGACGCATGAAACTGAATAACTTACCTGATGAGAGCGTTTGGAACAGCACTGAGTATGGGGGTGCCAATGTTTTCGAGCAGTGGGGGTGCCAATAGTCCAAATTTCAGGACATGAGTGGCCATTTTTTGAAAAATAATCTAAACAAAACTGAATGTTTAATTAACACTTTTTTTGGGGGGTGCAATTTTAACCAGTGCCATTTGGGGGTGCCATTTGACAAATTCTGTCTTTATCCACTGCCTGGACAAAGGAGGGAAAGAGAAGAAGAAAAAACTGAGAAAGGAAGCTAATGGGCTAAGCGCTAAATATCAAAGACCCAATCACCTGGAAAACAGAGCATCTCGTGAAAAAGGATTAAAGCCAACATGGAAAAATGCAAAGCCAGTTTGGAAAATGGAAAAAGGAAAAGAAAATGGAAGGAAAGAGAAGAAGAAAAAACTGAGAAAGGAAGCTAATGGGCTAAGCGCTAATTAGCAAAGACCCAATCACCTGGAAAACAGAGCATCTCGTGAAAAAGGATTAAAGCCAACATGGAAAAATGCAAAGCCAGTTTGGAAAATGGAAAAAGGAAAAGAGAATGGAAGGAAAGAGAAGAAGAAAAAACTGAGAAAGGAAGCTAATGGGCTAAGCGCTAAATAGCAAAGACCCAATCACCTGGTGAACAGAACATCTCGTGAAAAAGGATTAAAGCCAACATGGAAAAATGTGCAGCCAGTTTGGAAAATGGAAAAAGGAAGAGAAAATGGTAAGTCTATGCCTGATGAAGGTTTATATTAACCGAAACGTTGCAACAGACTTACCGTTAAAAATGACGTCATGGGGATCTGTGAAAAGGCAAATGTCCTGCATTAATGAATGAAATCGAATGTCCTGCATTAATGAATGAAATCAGAAGTCACTGGCTAAAATGAAAAAAAAAAAGGGGAAACACCCTCCATTTAAAAGGTCAAAAAGGGAAAGGGTTGCTAACAAGGGAAAGAGAGAGTGGGCAAATGTCCACTTCTCGCTAGCAAGAGAAAGAGAGAGTGGGCAAATGTCCAGTTCTCATCCGTAAAACAAAAAAACACACGTTTAAGGGCAATTTTCCTGCCACTTGTCACCGGCGGCGGAGGAGATGTGAGTGCTTAGTGACTTGGAGTAGGCCAGTGCACAACGTGGGCTCCGGGCTTGTCTATATCTGAGTTTCCTTACCAATCCATAGCCCTAACCCTAACCCCAACCCCTCCCTAACCCTAACCCTAACCCTAACCCCAACCCCTCCCTAACCCTAACCCTAACCCCTCCCTGACCCTAACCCCAACCCCTCCCCAACCCTAACCCCTAACCCTAACCCCAACCCCTCCCTAACCCTAACCCTAACCCCAACCCCTCCCTAACCCCAACCCCACCCTAACCCTAACCCCAACCCCACCCTAACCCCAACCCCTCCCTAACCCTAACCCTAAACCCTAACCCTAAACCCAACCCTAATCCCCACTCGGATTTTGACATGGTTCCTGGAGCTGCGTCTATTTCCCCTAACCTAACCCAGCCCGTGCCACCCCGAGTTGCTGCACTTGCATGGCCTTCTGCATATTTCCTGAACTGGCTAACTTACCTGATAAGAGAGTGCCAATAATTCTAATTTCATGACCTGAGTGGCCAATTTTGAAAAACACTTATAGAGAATGGAATGTTCGATGAGCACTGTGTTTTTTGGGGGTGCCAGTTAAACCAGTGCCATTTGGGGGTGCCAGCTTATATAAGAAATGTGTAAAACTGTGCAAGAAGGCCGGATGGCTAAGCACTAAATAGCATAATGTAAAACCGTGCTAGAAGGCCGGATGGCTAAGCACTAAATAGCAGAAATACTTATAGACAATGGAATGTTCGATGAGCACTGTGTTTTTTGGGGGTGCCAGTTAAACCAGTGCCATTTGGGGGTGCCAGTTTATAAAAAATTTGTAAAACTGTGCAGGAAGGCCGGATGGCTAAGCACTAAATAGCATAATGTAAAACTGTGCTAGAAGGCCGGATGGCTAAGCACTAAATAGCAGAAATACTTATAGACAATGGAATGTTCGATGAGCACTGTGTTTTTTGGGGGTGCCAGTTAAACCAGTGCCATTTGGGGGTGCCAGTTTATAAAAAATTTGTAAAACTGTGCAAGAAGGCCGGATGGCTAAGCACTAAATAGCAGAGTGTAAAACTGTGCAAGAAGGCCGGATGGCTAAGCACTAAATAGCAGAGGCCCAATTACTTGGCAAACAGAGTAGCTTGAAGGAAGATTTAAAGCCAGCTTTCGGGAAAGGTAAGGCCAGTTTGGGAAAAAGGAAAAGATATTGCCGCCTGAGAAGTGGGGGGAAAGAGAATAACGAAAGTACTTAGATGGGAAGCTGGTGGGCTAAGTGCTAAATAGCAGAGGCCCACTCACTTGGAAAACAGAGCAGCTGGGAGGATGTTTAAAGCCAGAATGGGGATAAGTAAAGCCAGCTTGGAAAAAGGAAAAGAAAATGGAAAAAGGAAAAGAAAATGGAGAGGCTAAGCCTGATTATGGACCAACAAAAACAAGATACAAACAAACAATGACGCATGAAACTGAATAACTTACCTGATGAGAGCGTTTGGAACAGCACTGAGTATGGGGGTGCCAATGTTTTCGAGCAGTGGGGGTGCCAATAGTCCAAATTTCAGGACATGAGTGGCCATTTTTTGAAAAATAATCTAAACAAAACTGAATGTTTAATTAACACTTTTTTTGGGGGGTGCAATTTTAACCAGTGCCATTTGGGGGTGCCATTTGACAAATTCTGTCTTTATCCACTGCCTGGACAAAGGAGGGAAAGAGAAGAAGAAAAAACTGAGAAAGGAAGCTAATGGGCTAAGCGCTAAATATCAAAGACCCAATCACCTGGAAAACAGAGCATCTCGTGAAAAAGGATTAAAGCCAACATGGAAAAATGCAAAGCCAGTTTGGAAAATGGAAAAAGGAAAAGAAAATGGAAGGAAAGAGAAGAAGAAAAAACTGAGAAAGGAAGCTAATGGGCTAAGCGCTAATTAGCAAAGACCCAATCACCTGGAAAACAGAGCATCTCGTGAAAAAGGATTAAAGCCAACATGGAAAAATGCAAAGCCAGTTTGGAAAATGGAAAAAGGAAAAGAGAATGGAAGGAAAGAGAAGAAGAAAAAACTGAGAAAGGAAGCTAATGGGCTAAGCGCTAAATAGCAAAGACCCAATCACCTGGTGAACAGAACATCTCGTGAAAAAGGATTAAAGCCAACATGGAAAAATGTGCAGCCAGTTTGGAAAATGGAAAAAGGAAGAGAAAATGGTAAGTCTATGCCTGATGAAGGTTTATATTAACCGAAACGTTGCAACAGACTTACCGTTAAAAATGACGTCATGGGGATCTGTGAAAAGGCAAATGTCCTGCATTAATGAATGAAATCGAATGTCCTGCATTAATGAATGAAATCAGAAGTCACTGGCTAAAATGAAAAAAAAAGGGGAAACACCCTCCATTTAAAAGGTCAAAAAGGGAAAGGGTTGCTAACAAGGGAAAGAGAGAGTGGGCAAATGTCCACTTCTCGCTAGCAAGAGAAAGAGAGAGTGGGCAAATGTCCAGTTCTCATCCGTAAAACAAAAAAACACACGTTTAAGGGCAATTTTCCTGCCACTTGTCACCGGCGGCGGAGGAGATGTGAGTGCTTAGTGACTTGGAGTAGGCCAGTGCACAACGTGGGCTCCGGGCTTGTCTATATCTGAGTTTCCTTACCAATCCATAGCCCTAACCCTAACCCCAACCCCTCCCTAACCCTAACCCTAACCCTAACCCCAACCCCTCCCTAACCCTAACCCTAACCCCTCCCTGACCCTAACCCCAACCCCTCCCCAACCCTAACCCCTAACCCTAACCCCAACCCCTCCCTAACCCTAACCCTAACCCCAACCCCTCCCTAACCCCAACCCCACCCTAACCCTAACCCCAACCCCACCCTAACCCCAACCCCTCCCTAACCCTAACCCTAAACCCTAACCCTAAACCCAACCCTAATCCCCACTCGGATTTTGACATGGTTCCTGGAGCTGCGTCTATTTCCCCTAACCTAACCCAGCCCGTGCCACCCCGAGTTGCTGCACTTGCATGGCCTTCTGCATATTTCCTGAACTGGCTAACTTACCTGATAAGAGAGTGCCAATAATTCTAATTTCATGACCTGAGTGGCCAATTTTGAAAAACACTTATAGAGAATGGAATGTTCGATGAGCACTGTGTTTTTTGGGGGTGCCAGTTAAACCAGTGCCATTTGGGGGTGCCAGCTTATATAAGAAATGTGTAAAACTGTGCAAGAAGGCCGGATGGCTAAGCACTAAATAGCATAATGTAAAACCGTGCTAGAAGGCCGGATGGCTAAGCACTAAATAGCAGAAATACTTATAGACAATGGAATGTTCGATGAGCACTGTGTTTTTTGGGGGTGCCAGTTAAACCAGTGCCATTTGGGGGTGCCAGTTTATAAAAAATTTGTAAAACTGTGCAGGAAGGCCGGATGGCTAAGCACTAAATAGCATAATGTAAAACTGTGCTAGAAGGCCGGATGGCTAAGCACTAAATAGCAGAAATACTTATAGACAATGGAATGTTCGATGAGCACTGTGTTTTTTGGGGGTGCCAGTTAAACCAGTGCCATTTGGGGGTGCCAGTTTATAAAAAATTTGTAAAACTGTGCAAGAAGGCCGGATGGCTAAGCACTAAATAGCAGAGTGTAAAACTGTGCAAGAAGGCCGGATGGCTAAGCACTAAATAGCAGAGGCCCAATTACTTGGCAAACAGAGTAGCTTGAAGGAAGATTTAAAGCCAGCTTTCGGGAAAGGTAAGGCCAGTTTGGGAAAAAGGAAAAGATATTGCCGCCTGAGAAGTGGGGGGAAAGAGAATAACGAAAGTACTTAGATGGGAAGCTGGTGGGCTAAGTGCTAAATAGCAGAGGCCCACTCACTTGGAAAACAGAGCAGCTGGGAGGATGTTTAAAGCCAGAATGGGGATAAGTAAAGCCAGCTTGGAAAAAGGAAAAGAAAATGGAAAAAGGAAAAGAAAATGGAGAGGCTAAGCCTGATTATGGACCAACAAAAACAAGATACAAACAAACAATGACGCATGAAACTGAATAACTTACCTGATGAGAGCGTTTGGAACAGCACTGAGTATGGGGGTGCCAATGTTTTCGAGCAGTGGGGGTGCCAATAGTCCAAATTTCAGGACATGAGTGGCCATTTTTTGAAAAATAATCTAAACAAAACTGAATGTTTAATTAACACTTTTTTTGGGGGGTGCAATTTTAACCAGTGCCATTTGGGGGTGCCATTTGACAAATTCTGTCTTTATCCACTGCCTGGACAAAGGAGGGAAAGAGAAGAAGAAAAAACTGAGAAAGGAAGCTAATGGGCTAAGCGCTAAATATCAAAGACCCAATCACCTGGAAAACAGAGCATCTCGTGAAAAAGGATTAAAGCCAACATGGAAAAATGCAAAGCCAGTTTGGAAAATGGAAAAAGGAAAAGAAAATGGAAGGAAAGAGAAGAAGAAAAAACTGAGAAAGGAAGCTAATGGGCTAAGCGCTAATTAGCAAAGACCCAATCACCTGGAAAACAGAGCATCTCGTGAAAAAGGATTAAAGCCAACATGGAAAAATGCAAAGCCAGTTTGGAAAATGGAAAAAGGAAAAGAGAATGGAAGGAAAGAGAAGAAGAAAAAACTGAGAAAGGAAGCTAATGGGCTAAGCGCTAAATAGCAAAGACCCAATCACCTGGTGAACAGAACATCTCGTGAAAAAGGATTAAAGCCAACATGGAAAAATGTGCAGCCAGTTTGGAAAATGGAAAAAGGAAGAGAAAATGGTAAGTCTATGCCTGATGAAGGTTTATATTAACCGAAACGTTGCAACAGACTTACCGTTAAAAATGACGTCATGGGGATCTGTGAAAAGGCAAATGTCCTGCATTAATGAATGAAATCGAATGTCCTGCATTAATGAATGAAATCAGAAGTCACTGGCTAAAATGAAAAAAAAAAAGGGGAAACACCCTCCATTTAAAAGGTCAAAAAGGGAAAGGGTTGCTAACAAGGGAAAGAGAGAGTGGGCAAATGTCCACTTCTCGCTAGCAAGAGAAAGAGAGAGTGGGCAAATGTCCAGTTCTCATCCGTAAAACAAAAAAACACACGTTTAAGGGCAATTTTCCTGCCACTTGTCACCGGCGGCGGAGGAGATGTGAGTGCTTAGTGACTTGGAGTAGGCCAGTGCACAACGTGGGCTCCGGGCTTGTCTATATCTGAGTTTCCTTACCAATCCATAGCCCTAACCCTAACCCCAACCCCTCCCTAACCCTAACCCTAACCCTAACCCCAACCCCTCCCTAACCCTAACCCTAACCCCTCCCTGACCCTAACCCCAACCCCTCCCCAACCCTAACCCCTAACCCTAACCCCAACCCCTCCCTAACCCTAACCCTAACCCCAACCCCTCCCTAACCCCAACCCCACCCTAACCCTAACCCCAACCCCACCCTAACCCCAACCCCTCCCTAACCCTAACCCTAAACCCTAACCCTAAACCCAACCCTAATCCCCACTCGGATTTTGACATGGTTCCTGGAGCTGCGTCTATTTCCCCTAACCTAACCCTAAACCCTAACCCTAACCCTAACCCTAACCCTAACCCTAACCCTAAACCCTAACCCTAACCCTAACCCTAACCCTAACCCTAACACTCTAACCCTAACCCTAACCCTAACCCTAACCCTAACCCTATATCTGAGTTTCCTTACCAATCCATAGCCCTAACCCTAACCCCAACCCCTCCCTAACCCTAACCCTAACCCTAACCCCAACCCCTCCCTAACCCTAACCCTAACCCCTCCCTGACCCTAACCCCAACCCCTCCCCAACCCTAACCCCTAACCCTAACCCCAACCCCTCCCTAACCCTAACCCTAACCCCAACCCCTCCCTAACCCTAACCCCAACCCCACCCTAACCCTAACCCCAACCCCACCCTAACCCCAACCCCTCCCTAACCCTAACCCTAACCCCTAACCCTAACCCTAAACCCAACCCTAATCCCCACTCGGATTTTGACATGGTTCCTGGAGCTGCGTCTATTTCCCCTAACCTAACCCAGCCCGTGCCACCCCGGGTTGCTGCACTTGCATGGCCTTCTGCATATTTCCTGAACTGGCTAACTTACCTGATAAGAGAGTGCCAATAATTCTAATTTCATGACCTGAGTGGCCAATTTTGAAAAACACTTATAGAGAATGGAATGTTCGATGAGCACTGTGTTTTTTGGGGGTGCCAGTTAAACCAGTGCCATTTGGGGGTGCCAGCTTATATAAGAAATGTGTAAAACTGTGCAAGAAGGCCGGATGGCTAAGCACTAAATAGCATAATGTAAAACCGTGCTAGAAGGCCGGATGGCTAAGCACTAAATAGCAGAAATACTTATAGACAATGGAATGTTCGATGAGCACTGTGTTTTTTGGGGGTGCCAGTTAAACCAGTGCCATTTGGGGGTGCCAGTTTATAAAAAATTTGTAAAACTGTGCAGGAAGGCCGGATGGCTAAGCACTAAATAGCATAATGTAAAACTGTGCTAGAAGGCCGGATGGCTAAGCACTAAATAGCAGAAATACTTATAGACAATGGAATGTTCGATGAGCACTGTGTTTTTTGGGGGTGCCAGTTAAACCAGTGCCATTTGGGGGTGCCAGTTTATAAAAAATTTGTAAAACTGTGCAAGAAGGCCGGATGGCTAAGCACTAAATAGCAGAGTGTAAAACTGTGCAAGAAGGCCGGATGGCTAAGCACTAAATAGCAGAGGCCCAATTACTTGGCAAACAGAGTAGCTTGAAGGAAGATTTAAAGCCAGCTTTCGGGAAAGGTAGGGCCAGTTTGGGAAAAAGGAAAAGATATTGCCGCCTGAGAAGTGGGGGGAAAGAGAATAACGAAAGTACTTAGATGGGAAGCTGGTGGGCTAAGTGCTAAATAGCAGAGGCCCACTCACTTGGAAAACAGAGCAGCTGGGAGGATGTTTAAAGCCAGAATGGGGATAAGTAAAGCCAGCTTGGAAAAAGGAAAAGAAAATGGAAAAAGGAAAAGAAAATGGAGAGGCTAAGCCTGATTATGGACCAACAAAAACAAGATACAAACAAACAATGACGCATGAAACTGAATAACTTACCTGATGAGAGCGTTTGGAACAGCACTGAGTATGGGGGTGCTAATGTTTTCGAGCAGTGGGGGTGCCAATAGTCCAAATTTCAGGACATGAGTGGCCATTTTTTGAAAAATAATCTAAACAAAACTGAATGTTTAATTAACACTTTTTTTGGGGGGTGCAATTTTAACCAGTGCCATTTGGGGGTGCCATTTGACAAATTCTGTCTTTATCCACTGCCTGGACAAAGGAGGGAAAGAGAAGAAGAAAAAACTGAGAAAGGAAGCTAATGGGCTAAGCGCTAAATATCAAAGACCCAATCACCTGGAAAACAGAGCATCTCGTGAAAAAGGATTAAAGCCAACATGGAAAAATGCAAAGCCAGTTTGGAAAATGGAAAAAGGAAAAGAAAATGGAAGGAAAGAGAAGAAGAAAAAACTGAGAAAGGAAGCTAATGGGCTAAGCGCTAATTAGCAAAGACCCAATCACCTGGAAAACAGAGCATCTCGTGAAAAAAGGATTAAAGCCAACATGGAAAAATGCAAAGCCAGTTTGGAAAATGGAAAAAGGAAAAGAGAATGGAAGGAAAGAGAAGAAGAAAAAACTGAGAAAGGAAGCTAATGGGCTAAGCGCTAAATAGCAAAGACCCAATCACCTGGTGAACAGAACATCTCGTGAAAAAGGATTAAAGCCAACATGGAAAAATGTGCAGCCAGTTTGGAAAATGGAAAAAGGAAGAGAAAATGGTAAGTCTATGCCTGATGAAGGTTTATATTAACCGAAACGTTGCAACAGACTTACCGTTAAAAATGACGTCATGGGGATCTGTGAAAAGGCAAATGTCCTGCATTAATGAATGAAATCGAATGTCCTGCATTAATGAATGAAATCAGAAGTCACTGGCTAAAATGAAAAAAGGGGAAACACCCTCCATTTAAAAGGTCAAAAAGGGAAAGGGTTGCTAACAAGGGAAAGAGAGAGTGGGCAAATGTCCACTTCTCGCTAGCAAGAGAAAGAGAGAGTGGGCAAATGTCCAGTTCTCATCCGTAAAACAAAAAAACACACGTTTAAGGGCAATTTTCCTGCCACTTGTCACCGGCGGCGGAGGAGATGTGAGTGCTTAGTGACTTGGAGTAGGCCAGTGCACAACGTGGGCTCCGGGCTTGTCTATATCTGAGTTTCCTTACCAATCCATAGCCCTAACCCTAACCCCAACCCCTCCCTAACCCTAACCCTAACCCTAACCCCAACCCCTCCCTAACCCTAACCCTAACCCCTCCCTGACCCTAACCCCAACCCCTCCCCAACCCTAACCCCTAACCCTAACCCCAACCCCTCCCTAACCCTAACCCTAACCCCAACCCCTCCCTAACCCTAACCCCAACCCCACCCTAACCCTAACCCCAACCCCACCCTAACCCCAACCCCTCCCTAACCCTAACCCCTAACCCTAACCCTAAACCCAACCCTAATCCCCACTCGGATTTTGACATGGTTCCTGGAGCTGCGTCTATTTCCCCTAACCTAACCCAGCCCGTGCCACCCCGAGTTGCTGCACTTGCATGGCCTTCTGCATATTTCCTGAACTGGCTAACTTACCTGATAAGAGAGTGCCAATAATTCTAATTTCATGACCTGAGTGGCCAATTTTGAAAAACACTTATAGAGAATGGAATGTTCGATGAGCACTGTGTTTTTTGGGGGTGCCAGTTAAACCAGTGCCATTTGGGGGTGCCAGCTTATATAAGAAATGTGTAAAACTGTGCAAGAAGGCCGGATGGCTAAGCACTAAATAGCATAATGTAAAACCGTGCTAGAAGGCCGGATGGCTAAGCACTAAATAGCAGAAATACTTATAGACAATGGAATGTTCGATGAGCACTGTGTTTTTTGGGGGTGCCAGTTAAACCAGTGCCATTTGGGGGTGCCAGTTTATAAAAAATTTGTAAAACTGTGCAGGAAGGCCGGATGGCTAAGCACTAAATAGCATAATGTAAAACCGTGCTAGAAGGCCGGATGGCTAAGCACTAAATAGCAGAAATACTTATAGACAATGGAATGTTCGATGAGCACTGTGTTTTTTGGGGGTGCCAGTTAAACCAGTGCCATTTGGGGGTGCCAGTTTATAAAAAATTTGTAAAACTGTGCAAGAAGGCCGGATGGCTAAGCACTAAATAGCAGAGTGTAAAACTGTGCAAGAAGGCCGGATGGCTAAGCACTAAATAGCAGAGGCCCAATTACTTGGCAAACAGAGTAGCTTGAAGGAAGATTTAAAGCCAGCTTTCGGGAAAGGTAAGGCCGGTTTGGGAAAAAGGAAAAGATATTGCCGCCTGAGAAGTGGGGGGAAAGAGAATAACGAAAGTACTTAGATGGGAAGCTGGTGGGCTAAGTGCTAAATAGCAGAGGCCCACTCACTTGGAAAACAGAGCAGCTGGGAGGATGTTTAAAGCCAGAATGGGGATAAGTAAAGCCAGCTTGGAAAAAGGAAAAGAAAATGGAAAAAGGAAAAGAAAATGGAGAGGCTAAGCCTGATTATGGACCAACAAAAACAAGATACAAACAAACAATGACGCATGAAACTGAATAACTTACCTGATGAGAGCGTTTGGAACAGCACTGAGTATGGGGGTGCCAATGTTTTCGAGCAGTGGGGGTGCCAATAGTCCAAATTTCAGGACATGAGTGGCCATTTTTTGAAAAATAATCTAAACAAAACTGAATGTTTAATTAACACTTTTTTTGGGGGGTGCAATTTTAACCAGTGCCATTTGGGGGTGCCATTTGACAAATTCTGTCTTTATCCACTGCCTGGACAAAGGAGGGAAAGAGAAGAAGAAAAAACTGAGAAAGGAAGCTAATGGGCTAAGCGCTAAATATCAAAGACCCAATCACCTGGAAAACAGAGCATCTCGTGAAAAAGGATTAAAGCCAACATGGAAAAATGCAAAGCCAGTTTGGAAAATGGAAAAAGGAAAAGAAAATGGAAGGAAAGAGAAGAAGAAAAAACTGAGAAAGGAAGCTAATGGGCTAAGCGCTAATTAGCAAAGACCCAATCACCTGGAAAACAGAGCATCTCGTGAAAAAAGGATTAAAGCCAACATGGAAAAATGCAAAGCCAGTTTGGAAAATGGAAAAAGGAAAAGAGAATGGAAGGAAAGAGAAGAAGAAAAAACTGAGAAAGGAAGCTAATGGGCTAAGCGCTAAATAGCAAAGACCCAATCACCTGGTGAACAGAACATCTCGTGAAAAAGGATTAAAGCCAACATGGAAAAATGTGCAGCCAGTTTGGAAAATGGAAAAAGGAAGAGAAAATGGTAAGTCTATGCCTGATGAAGGTTTATATTAACCGAAACGTTGCAACAGACTTACCGTTAAAAATGACGTCATGGGGATCTGTGAAAAGGCAAATGTCCTGCATTAATGAATGAAATCGAATGTCCTGCATTAATGAATGAAATCAGAAGTCACTGGCTAAAATGAAAAAAGGGGAAACACCCTCCATTTAAAAGGTCAAAAAGGGAAAGGGTTGCTAACAAGGGAAAGAGAGAGTGGGCAAATGTCCACTTCTCGCTAGCAAGAGAAAGAGAGAGTGGGCAAATGTCCAGTTCTCATCCGTAAAACAAAAAAACACACGTTTAAGGGCAATTTTCCTGCCACTTGTCACCGGCGGCGGAGGAGATGTGAGTGCTTAGTGACTTGGAGTAGGCCAGTGCACAACGTGGGCTCCGGGCTTGTCTATATCTGAGTTTCCTTACCAATCCATAGCCCTAACCCTAACCCCAACCCCTCCCTAACCCTAACCCTAACCCTAACCCCAACCCCTCCCTAACCCTAACCCTAACCCCTCCCTGACCCTAACCCCAACCCCTCCCCAACCCTAACCCCTAACCCTAACCCCAACCCCTCCCTAACCCTAACCCTAACCCCAACCCCTCCCTAACCCTAACCCCAACCCCACCCTAACCCTAACCCCAACCCCACCCTAACCCCAACCCCTCCCTAACCCTAACCCCTAACCCTAACCCTAAACCCAACCCTAATCCCCACTCGGATTTTGACATGGTTCCTGGAGCTGCGTCTATTTCCCCTAACCTAACCCAGCCCGTGCCACCCCGAGTTGCTGCACTTGCATGGCCTTCTGCATATTTCCTGAACTGGCTAACTTACCTGATAAGAGAGTGCCAATAATTCTAATTTCATGACCTGAGTGGCCAATTTTGAAAAACACTTATAGAGAATGGAATGTTCGATGAGCACTGTGTTTTTTGGGGGTGCCAGTTAAACCAGTGCCATTTGGGGGTGCCAGCTTATATAAGAAATGTGTAAAACTGTGCAAGAAGGCCGGATGGCTAAGCACTAAATAGCATAATGTAAAACCGTGCTAGAAGGCCGGATGGCTAAGCACTAAATAGCAGAAATACTTATAGACAATGGAATGTTCGATGAGCACTGTGTTTTTTGGGGGTGCCAGTTAAACCAGTGCCATTTGGGGGTGCCAGTTTATAAAAAATTTGTAAAACTGTGCAGGAAGGCCGGATGGCTAAGCACTAAATAGCATAATGTAAAACCGTGCTAGAAGGCCGGATGGCTAAGCACTAAATAGCAGAAATACTTATAGACAATGGAATGTTCGATGAGCACTGTGTTTTTTGGGGGTGCCAGTTAAACCAGTGCCATTTGGGGGTGCCAGTTTATAAAAAATTTGTAAAACTGTGCAAGAAGGCCGGATGGCTAAGCACTAAATAGCAGAGTGTAAAACTGTGCAAGAAGGCCGGATGGCTAAGCACTAAATAGCAGAGGCCCAATTACTTGGCAAACAGAGTAGCTTGAAGGAAGATTTAAAGCCAGCTTTCGGGAAAGGTAAGGCCGGTTTGGGAAAAAGGAAAAGATATTGCCGCCTGAGAAGTGGGGGGAAAGAGAATAACGAAAGTACTTAGATGGGAAGCTGGTGGGCTAAGTGCTAAATAGCAGAGGCCCACTCACTTGGAAAACAGAGCAGCTGGGAGGATGTTTAAAGCCAGAATGGGGATAAGTAAAGCCAGCTTGGAAAAAGGAAAAGAAAATGGAAAAAGGAAAAGAAAATGGAGAGGCTAAGCCTGATTATGGACCAACAAAAACAAGATACAAACAAACAATGACGCATGAAACTGAATAACTTACCTGATGAGAGCGTTTGGAACAGCACTGAGTATGGGGGTGCCAATGTTTTCGAGCAGTGGGGGTGCCAATAGTCCAAATTTCAGGACATGAGTGGCCATTTTTTGAAAAATAATCTAAACAAAACTGAATGTTTAATTAACACTTTTTTTGGGGGGTGCAATTTTAACCAGTGCCATTTGGGGGTGCCATTTGACAAATTCTGTCTTTATCCACTGCCTGGACAAAGGAGGGAAAGAGAAGAAGAAAAAACTGAGAAAGGAAGCTAATGGGCTAAGCGCTAAATATCAAAGACCCAATCACCTGGAAAACAGAGCATCTCGTGAAAAAGGATTAAAGCCAACATGGAAAAATGCAAAGCCAGTTTGGAAAATGGAAAAAGGAAAAGAAAATGGAAGGAAAGAGAAGAAGAAAAAACTGAGAAAGGAAGCTAATGGGCTAAGCGCTAATTAGCAAAGACCCAATCACCTGGAAAACAGAGCATCTCGTGAAAAAAGGATTAAAGCCAACATGGAAAAATGCAAAGCCAGTTTGGAAAATGGAAAAAGGAAAAGAGAATGGAAGGAAAGAGAAGAAGAAAAAACTGAGAAAGGAAGCTAATGGGCTAAGCGCTAAATAGCAAAGACCCAATCACCTGGTGAACAGAACATCTCGTGAAAAAGGATTAAAGCCAACATGGAAAAATGTGCAGCCAGTTTGGAAAATGGAAAAAGGAAGAGAAAATGGTAAGTCTATGCCTGATGAAGGTTTATATTAACCGAAACGTTGCAACAGACTTACCGTTAAAAATGACGTCATGGGGATCTGTGAAAAGGCAAATGTCCTGCATTAATGAATGAAATCGAATGTCCTGCATTAATGAATGAAATCAGAAGTCACTGGCTAAAATGAAAAAAGGGGAAACACCCTCCATTTAAAAGGTCAAAAAGGGAAAGGGTTGCTAACAAGGGAAAGAGAGAGTGGGCAAATGTCCACTTCTCGCTAGCAAGAGAAAGAGAGAGTGGGCAAATGTCCAGTTCTCATCCGTAAAACAAAAAAACACACGTTTAAGGGCAATTTTCCTGCCACTTGTCACCGGCGGCGGAGGAGATGTGAGTGCTTAGTGACTTGGAGTAGGCCAGTGCACAACGTGGGCTCCGGGCTTGTCTATATCTGAGTTTCCTTACCAATCCATAGCCCTAACCCTAACCCCAACCCCTCCCTAACCCTAACCCTAACCCTAACCCCAACCCCTCCCTAACCCTAACCCTAACCCCTCCCTGACCCTAACCCCAACCCCTCCCCAACCCTAACCCCTAACCCTAACCCCAACCCCTCCCTAACCCTAACCCTAACCCCAACCCCTCCCTAACCCTAACCCCAACCCCACCCTAACCCTAACCCCAACCCCACCCTAACCCCAACCCCTCCCTAACCCTAACCCCTAACCCTAACCCTAAACCCAACCCTAATCCCCACTCGGATTTTGACATGGTTCCTGGAGCTGCGTCTATTTCCCCTAACCTAACCCAGCCCGTGCCACCCCGAGTTGCTGCACTTGCATGGCCTTCTGCATATTTCCTGAACTGGCTAACTTACCTGATAAGAGAGTGCCAATAATTCTAATTTCATGACCTGAGTGGCCAATTTTGAAAAACACTTATAGAGAATGGAATGTTCGATGAGCACTGTGTTTTTTGGGGGTGCCAGTTAAACCAGTGCCATTTGGGGGTGCCAGCTTATATAAGAAATGTGTAAAACTGTGCAAGAAGGCCGGATGGCTAAGCACTAAATAGCATAATGTAAAACCGTGCTAGAAGGCCGGATGGCTAAGCACTAAATAGCAGAAATACTTATAGACAATGGAATGTTCGATGAGCACTGTGTTTTTTGGGGGTGCCAGTTAAACCAGTGCCATTTGGGGGTGCCAGTTTATAAAAAATTTGTAAAACTGTGCAGGAAGGCCGGATGGCTAAGCACTAAATAGCATAATGTAAAACCGTGCTAGAAGGCCGGATGGCTAAGCACTAAATAGCAGAAATACTTATAGACAATGGAATGTTCGATGAGCACTGTGTTTTTTGGGGGTGCCAGTTAAACCAGTGCCATTTGGGGGTGCCAGTTTATAAAAAATTTGTAAAACTGTGCAAGAAGGCCGGATGGCTAAGCACTAAATAGCAGAGTGTAAAACTGTGCAAGAAGGCCGGATGGCTAAGCACTAAATAGCAGAGGCCCAATTACTTGGCAAACAGAGTAGCTTGAAGGAAGATTTAAAGCCAGCTTTCGGGAAAGGTAAGGCCGGTTTGGGAAAAAGGAAAAGATATTGCCGCCTGAGAAGTGGGGGGAAAGAGAATAACGAAAGTACTTAGATGGGAAGCTGGTGGGCTAAGTGCTAAATAGCAGAGGCCCACTCACTTGGAAAACAGAGCAGCTGGGAGGATGTTTAAAGCCAGAATGGGGATAAGTAAAGCCAGCTTGGAAAAAGGAAAAGAAAATGGAAAAAGGAAAAGAAAATGGAGAGGCTAAGCCTGATTATGGACCAACAAAAACAAGATACAAACAAACAATGACGCATGAAACTGAATAACTTACCTGATGAGAGCGTTTGGAACAGCACTGAGTATGGGGGTGCCAATGTTTTCGAGCAGTGGGGGTGCCAATAGTCCAAATTTCAGGACATGAGTGGCCATTTTTTGAAAAATAATCTAAACAAAACTGAATGTTTAATTAACACTTTTTTTGGGGGGTGCAATTTTAACCAGTGCCATTTGGGGGTGCCATTTGACAAATTCTGTCTTTATCCACTGCCTGGACAAAGGAGGGAAAGAGAAGAAGAAAAAACTGAGAAAGGAAGCTAATGGGCTAAGCGCTAAATATCAAAGACCCAATCACCTGGAAAACAGAGCATCTCGTGAAAAAGGATTAAAGCCAACATGGAAAAATGCAAAGCCAGTTTGGAAAATGGAAAAAGGAAAAGAAAATGGAAGGAAAGAGAAGAAGAAAAAACTGAGAAAGGAAGCTAATGGGCTAAGCGCTAATTAGCAAAGACCCAATCACCTGGAAAACAGAGCATCTCGTGAAAAA